>NC_056747.1:282144055-282394055 GCF_019279795.1 Protopterus annectens
TTTTGTCTACATAGGAAATCATCCTATAAACGGACCTATTTTGTCTACATAGGGTGACATTGTAATGACTTAAAATAAAGGTATCACTACTCAGGGAATCATGTGAAGCAACAAAAATGTAGCTCCTGGTAATAAGCTTGTTATCACAACTTACAGGAGCAGGTGTTTAAAATCTGCACCATCAATCCCAGCTACATATTGTTGTGTCTTTCGGCTTTGCCCAGTTAGGGGTCGCCGCAGCGGAACTCCCAGCTACATTTGTGGACAGTTATTTATGTATAGGGTAGTCACTTTGCTTTTGTAATAAGATTACTCAGCATAATTTAAAAATAAAAACAAATAAGTAGCCGGTGTGTGTAGAATTAACCATATTCATATTCCAGATAGGTTAGATTACCCTGTGATTATCATCGTAGAGATTGAAAGGTTACCTGACAACATCTCTCGGGGTCAGTTACATAGTCAACACTCACTAGCTATCCCTTTTCCATTATGTCTGCATCCTTGTTTTGCCTCACTAATTGTATTAAAAACAAAGACACTGGTACAAAAAGGTGATGTAATGTCTTTTATTGGACCAGTGTAGGTTTTGTATTTATAGGAGCCCTTCACTGAGATTGGACAGAAAGAAAAAACTTACCCCAGCTGAAACTGAAGCCTGCTGCATAGTCTGTATAAAAACATTTGTCGCAGAGCATGTGCTGAGTTTGCCTAAATTTTAAAATGTAAAAAAAGTCTACACTTTTTTTATGTGATGACATTTGTTTTTAATGATTTACACTTCTTGTATAGTAACATGTCTTCGTTGTATTTATTAGTAACAACTTTTCTGAATTTCTCAGTGTGTTGCAGCATGCTTTTGGATTACATTTAGTTTTGCACCCGTCTGAAATAGTATCAGAGATGCAGCAGGTAGAAATGCAATATATGAATGAATTCTAAAGCAATGCTTCTAAATGTGTTATATGTTGCAGTCTTCTGTGTAAGTTGTTTCTTTTGTTAGCCATGGGAAGTGTTTGTTTTTTTGTCAGCCTTGTCTTTTGGACCCATTGTGACATTCAGCTGAGAATGTATTTACAAAGATAACGTAAAGTTGTTAATGTTGCTGTCAAGCAAAATAAATATGCTGTATGCAAATAATATGCATTATAAATGTAGGTAAAGAATGCTTATATTAAAAGGGGCATATATAGACACAGTGATACAACTGTTAACTTCCACGCACACATGCGCACACACGCACACGCACACACACACGTGCATATATAATGTATCAGAATTGGTGACCTCTCATTCAGTAGTTAAAATACAGCTGCTTCCTTGCAGCCTTGAGTAGGGTAAGTGGGTTTTGGAAAATTAATGAAGGATTATTTTGATACGTCTGCGTCAGTCAGAGGTAGCTCAGCCATGCATAACTGTGCCTTCAGTGGCATTAGTGTTTGTAAATAAACCATTTATTTGATCTCTGGTAATAAATGGTAATATAGAAATCCATTTAAAAGCTTCTTTATATCTGAGAACACTCACATGCAATGGAAGTCATGAAACCTAGTGGATGAAACATACAGAAATTAGTGATTAAAAAGTTGGATGGTTAAAACAAATTAGATTCCTACCAGAGGTTATGTGAGCAATCAAACAGGTAGCATTCTGTAGTTCTTATCCATGTTTACATAACAGTCTATGTGCCACAATTGTGTATTGGTGCATTTATTAAGATTTGTAAATATCCAGAGGATGTTTACAATGTGAAGACAGTGACCTCCCTGAAATTGTTGGGTTTCCAACAGCTTAACCTTATGTGGTTCCAGTTATAGAGTTTGTTTGTGTCTTTCGGCTTTTCCCGGTTAGGGGTCGCCACAGTGGAACTCCGGTCCGCTAATGATTGGCAGTTGATTTTTACGTACCGGTTTGCCAGGCCTGACGCACAACCTTCAACGAAGGTACGCCCATTCACGCATGTCTCCACGCAGAAGACGCTCTAGCTGAGAATTGAACCGGACAGTAAACTGTCAAATTCACTGGAATGTTTCAGAAAAATCAAGACAGTCAGAAGTCATTTTACTTCCTTAAAGCAAGATTGAAGGGGGGGGCAAGATTGAAGGGGGGGGGCATTGTTTGGTTTCTGTTAACCAAAACAGACATAATCAAAAGTGGAAGGATTGACAGAAGATTTCCTTATAAAAAAAGATAGGTTAAAAATTTGAGTTACAACTGAGATTGACTTCATACTGCCTTTTTTTTTTTAATGTACATTGAGTAAGGGGGTAGCGTGATCTGACTGCAAGATCCCTTTGGTAATGGGTACTTTCGGGAATATTTAGTCTTACATACAGTAAAGGTTATTTCAGAACAGGAAATAATGTACTGACAGTTTAGTGAAGTGGTAGTCAGTGGGTTTGAATCTGGGAATCTTGAGATATTCTTGATGGGGTTGGGCAGTCACATGGGTGTTACAAATTACTTGATGTACTTGAATTGGTTGTATGTACTATGCAGTTTTCCTTGGATCACAACAATTAAATATATTGTGTATTGTTGTTTCACTGTTTGAAAAGTGTCGTTAGCCATGCATCTCCAGTCAATACTGTCACATAGGCACATGGCTTTGCCTGCAACAACGTCTTCTGCACTGTGGCTCCTACCAGCACAACATTTCAGCAGTAGTGCAGTCTTTGAGTCAGGAAAGCTTAGTGCAGTAGGGAAACCTTCTGAGCTAAGGCTGCAACATCATGCTAAACCTTTCTGAATCCCAGCTAATGAGCTAACATTTCATTACTTTCAGCAGAAACGTGCTAGAGTAGTCTATATCCAGATTTCATAACATTCATTTTTGGTACTGAAATAGTAAGAATCATGATAATAGTTAGAGCTATGGAGTGCAGCAACTTTAATATTGTTTTTTTTTTTGGGGGGGGGGTTGAATCTGATTTGTAAACAAACCCAGTATAATTTGAATCTCACATTATCTCAGACTTGTTTAAACAAGTGATGACCAGCTTATGGTGTTTCTAATTTAAATCTTTAAGACTACCTGCTAAAGCCATAAGGAACTATTATTGAAAGCAAAATTACAAAGTTATTCCAGTGCATGATGCTAGTGTCCTTTGTCACAAATGCTTAGTCTGTTTTTTTCCTAAACCTCAGTTCAGAAGATTAATCAAAGCAAACTTGTTTCATCTTCATCTGAATCATTTGATTTTGTTCTCTAAGCATCAGAAGTACATTAATTGTGTTCTCTCCTGTTTTTGTACACCCTGGACACAAGCCACGGACAGCGATTAGTGCCTTCCTTTGTGAGTGTAATTATCCTGGTAAATAAGCTGAACACTGCAGGATGATCACTGCTTTTGTAGGCATCCCTTTTGCTTTAGGGATTTGCAGAGGTAAGATTTTAGTATGAGCACAAGTCACATGAACACTTACTTCTACTCTGGCTACTGTTCAAGACATTTCCCTACAGCCATATTGAGTTAAGTATTCTCACTTTGGTACAGTGTTGTGATCTAAGAGAATGGCTTGCTGTGCAGCAACTTTTTGTAATGAGAAGGGAGTGTGGCACTCATTGCAGCAAGTCTCTTGTTTTTTTCATTAAGTTTTATTCTATAAACTTGACCACCGTGTGGCATGATTTCATCTAGTTTTGAGTTTAGATAAATGTACGAGTCTTGTCGCCAGTAAAATCCTAAGCTGTATTTTATTTTGCAGCACAATCTCCTCTTTTAACTGTATAGAAAAGGAGTACTTGCATAAAAACAGATGTTCAGCGTTTTTAAGGTGAACAAAAAAAAGTGTGCCTGATGAACTGAACTTGCAGAAAATAGTGAAGGGGGATAAGGAGAAGCATTCAGGAATTCCTAGAGCCCTAAGCATCTACAGATCACACAATCTCTAATCTAAAAACCAACATCTTTTGGTATGGATCTGCATGTTTGTATAGCTTTCCTAGATGGGAAACTGGTCATTTCTGTAAACACCTCATTGTTAGCTGAGAATAACAGTGGCTACTCAGAGTGCTGTATTCAAATTGCCCTTGTACTGGTCACTAGTGCCATTACCATGCCTATCCGTGTTGCATTTCTTTAACATTACTGATTGGTGGGTTTTTTTCAGAGCACAGTGATTATGATATAATAACCCCCCCCCCAAAAAAAAAAAAAAACATTGCACGCAGATTAGTGTCTTGATGCTTATTGTACCAGCACGGCCGTAAAGGATTAGTGAACTGTAGCTCTTCTTTTCTGGAGACAGCAAGATTTCCTCTTCTGAAGCTACAGTATTGAGAGCACTTTGAAATATTTTGGTGGACTGAGATAAACAGAGGTGTTTGTATTTGTATGTGAATCCTGTAAACACAGCCGCACTCACACACACAAACAGACATGAGTCAAGAAATCTTAAGTCCTAACCAAATTCAGGCAGTAAACAGTTAAGTTCATTTTTTTCTTTCCTGTTTCCCTCAACAGACCCACATCCCCCCTTACCCACCCCAGCTGCTTGTAGTTTTTGAGCATGCTCTGTAGCAGAGAAACAGCATTAATATTTCACAGACGTGCTGCGGGGAGTTGTGTACAGCTCCCCGCTGGGGCTCTCTCGGCACATGAATAATTTTATTAGAACGGAGTGCAGATTCAGGCTCTGTCTTCTGGGAATAGCAAGGCACGCTTCTGAGACTGCTAACATTCTACCAGCTTCTCTTGATAAACACAAAAGAAATTTTGAGCAGCACACCAACACAATTTAATGTTTTTGCAGAGCCAGGCCTGGATTTCTATTTCTCTAAAGCATTTATTTTTTTTGTTTTGTGTTAGTTTGTATTAAAATATTATTGGGAGTATCTCGGAAGGTTGTTAAATATCTGTGTACAGTCATCTCATATTTGATACCATAATTTTAATTATAATTCTGTTTGTTGATAGCTTCTGAATACTGGCATATTGTAGAACCTTTCTTAATCGGTGCAGTTAGCACCACAATAACAGTGTTTAGTAAAACAAAACCACGAAGAGCATTAAACACACACACACACACACACACACACACACACACACACACACACACACACACACACACACACACACACACACACACACACACACACACACACACATCTGTGAAGAGAACAACGGCAGTTTTATTCAGATGTTGCTTCCCATGTCGTGCTCATGGCAGAATGTTATATTTTGTAGTTACGAACGAGAAACTCCTTTCTTCCCTGCAACAGAAGCTCGTACAATGTGAAGAAGGGTTCAAATCCCATGCACTAACTGTGACATTGTAATAGTGTCTTGTGACTCTGATGTAACTGCAGTTGCACATTTATATGGGATTTGGTATTGACCCTGTGGAGGTTAAAACCCCTCCGTGCTTCAGAACTCCATGTGATGTTAAGGCTCAGTGTGGTTTTCAGATCTAGAAAGTATTTAGTAATATTTCTAAATAGTGTGCCTTTTGAAGGTACTAGAATCATTGTTATTTTTGTGCGACATGCATCTACTCGTATTAAAATATATACTAATTGTATGTTAAACTGATTCACTTTCTCAGCTTTATTTTTAGTAAACTGCTAACAAGCAGTACCTGTTACAGTTATGGTTAGTTACCAAGTGTAAACGTTTTTCTTTTCCCTCTTAGACATAATCTGGGCATTTGAGTGCACTTTCATTGATTTGCAACAACATTTTTATGGGCAGCAGAACCACAGTGTCAGCTTTGAAATGTGTGCCATCTGTGATTGTTTGCTTCAGCATGTTCAGTGGGAATGAGCCAGTACCATCTGTGTTTTTGGTCCCACTACAGAGGATTGTGCGTTTGTGTGTGTGTGGGGGGGGGGGGGGGGCTCGAGCTGCCATTCCCCTCCCTGTAGCAATTGGTGTGTTAGCTTGTGGTAAAGTTGACAGCGATCTGCATGTGCATTTATGGAAGCACTGAAATTAATCAAGACATCTGTTCTCACCCTATGTTTTTGTTGTTCTTGTTGAACTTTTAATTAGGAATTCACCTTCATGCAACGTTTGTACATGTTACTAAACTATGCGTAAAACATGGACTTTAGTAGCAGGTAACAACTACTTGACCCCACAGATGTCTATTTTTCTTTTCTGTTTTCTTGCTGCAATCTTGTTTTGCTTGTGAAGTCCATTTCCTCCTGTTTTCAGGCATTTGTTTTTCAGTCTTTCAGTGTTTATATCCCAGCTTGTTTTACTTGGGAGAAAAGCTGTCTCACTTGATCAAGCATATATTGTCTTTTGTTGTACTGAAAGTTCTATTGCAGTTATTTTTTGACTACTGTTTTCCTGTATTATTTGTTCCAGTGAGACAAGTGTGCAGACAACTACTTTAGTGAACTCCAAATGAAGTACGAGGTCGCCCCTTGGCTTACTTTTCTTGAAAAGGATCTTGAGTAATGCAGCTTTGACATTTATGTTTATATGGAGTAGATTGCAGTATCGGGTGGGGGTTGCCTGGTGCTCAGCTGGAACATGTGTGCATTTATATATGGTACATATTGCTATTACTTCTCAGTACCCAGTTCAATTGTGGTGTCATATGTGTTGTTGCCATAAAGCTCTTTCTCACTGTTAGACCACTCCAGTTTTGTACATTTTTAGTTTTTCAGCTATTGATTTAGAGCGTTATCACTGTTTCAGTCTAATTGTGTAATAAGCAAATAGAAAATTGTATAAATAGTCAGATATAGCACATACACAGACACACTGAGAAAGCAGGTCTTGGATAATAATTAATTTGTGTGTCACACCTCTCACCTGTCCAGATATTTGTGTTAAGTTGTGGTTTTCTTGCAAATCATTGAAGACTGAAGTCATAAAGTGATGACAAACATCTGAATTTCAGGCCTCGTACCCTTCAGAAAATGCACATTGATACAAAACCCTTATTCTAGTGACTTAAGTTAATAAGAGAAATATTTAAAATCTGTCCTTATTTTTGGATCATTCTCTCCCTATTATTTTTGGATTTGTCCAGATTTCTTCTTTATATATATATATATATATATATATATATATATATATATATATATATATACTCACACCCATATAACTCTTCTAGATATATATATATATATATATATATATATATATATATATATATATATAGATAGATATAGGTATATAATGTATGTATAATTTATAGATGTTTTATATATATATATATATATATATATATATATATATATATATATATATATAGATAGATATATAGATATATAATGTATGTATCATTTATAGATGTGCAAACAACAAAGTAGGTCTTGGACAGTAATGTATAGTGTGTGTGTTGAAGTGATACCCCAACCCCATGTGCACAAATGTGAAAATGGGATTATGGCTGGATGGAGAGGTACATGTAACCTTTATATGCTTATGTGTCTGTATGCATTTAATGAAGATGAATGACTGCATCATTTCTGTCACTAGCAGCGATATTCTGTGTTTTCTTAAGAAGCTAAAATTGCTTATTAGTCATCAGGAATCTTGGCTGATTTAGTAGTTAATCTAAAGCAAAGCCCATAAGCATTCCCTCAACATATTTAACAAATCTGACATGTAAGGGTTTATTTTTGTTACCTTTTACTTGTGATTAGTGGCTTACATTTGATAGTCACTGGATATTCTTCTTTCAGTCTCTGGTGGACTTACCTCTGTAATAGTACAGAAAAGAGGAAGAAAGGTTCTTTGCCTTTTATACCCCTGTCCTGGTTTGCCCTGAAGCCCACTCATGTAAGGTTTGCATTCTTATAATCTTCTGTGTCTGTGCTGGCAACTCCTCATGTCTCCCAATTAGCTGTGCACAACAACAATTCCTGCGTTCATTCGTGTTGCAAAATATTGTGAGAATTATGCAGATTTAAAGTTAGTTGATCTTTTAGCTATGTACTTCCAGCAGACGTAACTGCCTGCTTATAATTGCCAACTGGATGATTTTGCCTGGTCGAGTAGCTTGCTTGCAGTTATATGGTATGCAAAAGGAGATTGTAGGTGTCAAAATTAAATTTGTAAAATATGCTGCTGGGTGACCAGTGTAAAGGAGTCAACAGCGAAAGATGGATTCGGGTGGTACTTACGGAGCATTACCAGCAGAGGAATGGATGACTGCAGACGATCTTCAAGACCCCCCCCCCCCTTCTGGAGTGCTGTATATGCAGCTCTAAACACTCTTCCATTGTAAAGGCATTACCAGAGTGCCAGCAGTACAGATGTGGTCCTTTCATTTTATGTATATTATTTTAAAGACTGATTTTTGGAAAATCACATGGCTGCACCTTCTCATATGTTCACTGTTTGTTTTAGCTCGGAGGCCCTTTGTTATCTTTGAGAGGCATATCATTTGCATCAGCCACAAGTAAACTAAAGTATATTTTTGCATTTATACTTGAAGAAAAACTACTGGTCCTTTCTGATTTGACTGATGTTAGTAATTTGTTTAGGGTGTGCTGTTCTGCTGGTTGCCGAACGGCAGATGGTGGTGGTGGTGGTGGTGATGGTGTAGCTAAGTCACTTGCCATAACCTAACTGTAGAGCTGAGGACAATGCATTTCTTCGTATATTTAGAGACACTGCTTTGAATAATAGTGAGGCCTGTCTATTCTGAATGTAGGCATCTTTCTTGTGAAGTAGCTGATGTATTTGATTTTTTTATAATCTTTTCCCAAAGGCCCAAGATTAAAATAACAGCGAGGAAGCAGCATAGTAGAAAACAACAAAATCGTGAAGTTTAAAAGATCCACAAATGAGAGGGAAGTTAAAAGCAGAGGCGAAAAGTCTTGGTTAAAAGAAAAGGAAACTGACACTTCTTCATTCCAGTTAACAGAAGTGAAAGATTTTTTTTTCTGAAAGAGCCAAGCAAACTGTACTGAAAAGGAAGAAACCAAAACAAAATAGGAACCGGCTATGTCAAAAGCTGTACTCTATACACAGTGACCATATTTTGCTTGAAGAAAAACAAAACTGCCATTTAAACAGCTGTTTTCAGGATGCTAGATGCTGTTCCAAGCTACCTTGATACGTGATTTCTTTACATCATGTTTTTAATGTATGCATTTTGCTACTTTGCTAAATCCAAAAAAAAAAAAAAAATGATGATGATGCAAAAAATAGTGGACTATGCTTTCCAAGTGTATCATTGTGAGCTTCAGTGGTCCCCAAGTTGTGTTGTTAGCAGTTGTTGTGGTAGTTAACAGTATTAGAAAAGTAAAGGGATAATTTATTTATCTCTGTGGTATAAATCTTTACTGATGTCTTTTTCTGTTTCCGGATTCTTTGTTTGTGTTCTGTGACCATAGTACACCCCTCCCCCACTCCACTGGCCCACATTTTCCATTACTGTATGGGCATAACCAGTCAGAGATGAATCTAAACAGAATCAAGAACAAATCCAGAAAAAAAAATAAGGGACAATCAGGGACACATTTAAAATATTAGCACTGTTAACGAGACCTTGGCAGAATAAGAGAATGTGAATTAATACACATTTTCAGAAGTTAAAGAAATCTGTAGCTCTTAATTACTGACATTATTTATTAAAGTGTAATTTGCAACCTTTCCCCCAAAACTCACCAGTTTTAGGTGGGATTAAAGAGGGACAGAGCTAAAAAATCTGAGTCAAAATCTGGGTCGTCTCTGAAACTCGGGAACAGTAAGTACGTATGGGTATCTTTGTGTATACTCCATTGTTAATTTTACAGAGAAAGGTACTTAACATTCAAAAGCATGCATGCTGAGTGAACAAACCAATCAGCATGGTCGTTATATGTCAGACATTACTTAAAGGATAATGTTCATTGGCTGAATCTCTTAAGAGCAGAAGCTACAGCCTTTATTTTTCTCCATTCTACTAAGTAGAAAAAACAAACTGAACTAACAGGGTCTAAGATTGTCTTCAACACTCCACAAAGGTGCACGTGCGACACACACACACACACACACACACACACACACACTACTGCAAAAAGTTTAAAAAGTACTTGTTACTGGGACGTCAGAAGTGTGCAGGTATTTTCATGTTGACAGTAAGCTATATGTACACTTCTGACAAATTTAAACATGCACACGGAACTACATTTATCATAATATATTGCACAAGGATTGGCATGTACATGTTTTGTCTCCCAACTGTGGATGTCTGTGGTGAAACCCCAGAGGAAGAAGAAATTCTGAGATACATTGCTGTTATTCAAAAAGGATTTAAATTTCTCTAGTAATGGCACTGTGTAATAGGAATAATTAATACCCGTATGTGAGTAATGCTGGTTTACCCATGGTTGACTCAGTAGTTGATCATTAGGCTTCACCCTCAGCCATGGGTAAACCCAGCATTACCGACACCAAGTAATTGACTCTTATTCAGAGGATATTACACACATTGACAATAACAAATAGACCTGTGGGGAGTGTATGTGCATGGCAGTAACATGCCTCAGTAATTTGTTATATTTTTTTCTGATTCCATTAACCATCACTTCCATTTTGTGCAGCTGTTCTGTGCAATTCACTTTTCTAGACCACTGCTTCCATGTGACCTTTGAAAAGTGCTGCTTCCACCTAGTGAATCTTACACAATAACAGAACAGTAAATAAACTAAGTAATTTAAAAAAAAAAAATTTGCATTTATATCATTTGTAGTTTCACAGAACCTTTATTACCCAGATGCTCCCTTGCTTACTTATTGCAGTCCTCTAGAAAATTAATTTTAAGTTGGTGGCCCTGCTGCTGGCAGCTTTAAAATGCACACAAGACATATTTTGGCAGGATAGAATGGGTTTATGGTTGTATATAGTATACTAGGTATATTTATGTTTTTATATTTTGTATGGATTTTACCGAGTGCTTTAGCTCTGTGTCCATAAGGCTACGATCCCTTTTCTTTCTGTCTAAACCAGTGACCTGCAAAGATTAATTTTCCACCAAGGTTTTTGAGATAACTAGATCTATTGTGTGATACCCAAGGCTCATTTTAATGTTGCATTTTAATTAGTTTGGAATATTCTGCGTGGGTAGCCTATCATGAATCATCCCATATTCTTAACTCCATGTTTATGGATTTTTTGTATTTATTTGTTTATTTTATTTTATTTTATTTTACATTTGTTGACCGGGCTAGTCTAACTGGATATATGCCCATTTTCAGTAGAGGCCAGGGGAGAAAAGCTCCAAAACAGTATTAATTTAATTGAATAAAGATACAAAGCATATACTTAAAGAAAACATTATAACACTAAATTAATGTAAGAAAAAAAAAACTAAACTTTACCATAGATTTAATTTGTTAGTAGGTGAGAGAGGAAAAAGGGAAAAGAGAAAATGAAATAACAATATAAGAAAAAGAGTGAGAAAAAAAAAGAAAAAATAATTATGTTAGAGTTGGTTTAAAGACATTTAGAGCAGTTGATATAACTATAGAGTAATAGGTATAGAAGATTTAGAGCAGTGGGTTAGACATGGAAAGCAAAAAGAAACAAATAGCTAGTATCTATCAAACATCTTATATACGTAGATGTACACAGGGCCTGGCATGTAACAAACATCTTATATACATAGATGTACACAGGGCATGGCATGTAACAAACATCTTATATACATAGATGTACACGGGGCATGGCATGTAACAAATGTGTTATATACATAGATGTACACAGGGCATGGTGTGTAACAAACATGTTATATACATAGATGTACACAGGGCATGGTGTGTAACAAACATGTTATATACATAGATGCACACAGGGCATGGCGTGTAACAAACATCTTATATACATAGATGTACACAGGGCCTGGCATGTAACAAACATCTTATATACATAGATGTACACAGGGCATGGCATGTAACAAACATCTTATATACATAGAAGTACACAGGGCATGGCATGTAACAAACATCTTATATACATAGATGTACACAGGGCATGGCATGTAACAAACATCTTATATACATAGATGTACACATGGCATGGCATGTAACAAACGTGTTATATACATGTACACAGGGCATGGCGTGTAACAAACATCTTCTATACATAGATGCACACAGGGCATGGCATGTAACAAACATCTTATATACATAGATGCACACAGGACATGGCATGTAACAAAATCTCTGAAAAGGCTAGTTTTTATTAACTAGTAGTTTGACAGGGAACAGAAAATACTGAGTTAAAACTAGAAAAAAAATTGTAGAGCATCCTAAACAAATAGTGAAGGAAGTAAGAAATGGATATAAGTGTTGAGGAAGTTTAGAGGCATTTTAGCAAGGGGAAAGGATGTCAGTCCGGTTTAGAACAAGGACATAACCATTGGGATTTAAGGAAGACTCTTAGTTGGTTCTTAAACAGTGGAGTAGATGTAAGGGAAGTTAGATAATTTGGAAGTCTATTCCAAGTGTTTCCAACAAAGTTAGTAATCAGGCAGTCACCAGATTTGTTATTGGATTTAAGGGTGGCTACTAGTAACTTATTTGATGAGCATAGAGTTTTGAGATTTTTATAAGGACTAATACGATTACAGAGTACAGGAGTATTAATGGGATGGTACAGGACCTTGTGAGTGATAGTAAGTTGCTGAAGAAGAACATGCCATGCCCTGGTTGACTTCTGGTTTTGAAATTCAAGCCATCCTAGCTGTTTCATATTTTGGCAGTGGTGGGTTCTAAAAGGGGACCCAGTGGCAAATCTGGCGATTTTGTTATAGGAATTAAATTAGTTTTAGATAGGTTGGTATAAATGGGGGAGGCGTAGAGTAGAGTGGAGATTAGATCAGAACCACCTAGTTGTCAAAGGTTAAAACTACAGGCAGCACTAAATTTTTAACCGTGCCTTTTTCAACCTTGATATATGATTAGTTTTTAAGTATATGAAGTGCTCATCATGAAGGGCAAAATAAAAGTCCACGGTTAAACATATTGCCATAGTAATATAAACCAAGACACAGTAAAATCAGATACTTATAAGCAAAATGAAGAACAGCGAGCATATAAAACCAAATTGTACTTTATTTAGGTTAGCGCTTTCACCACATCAACGTGGCTTCTTCAGATCTTAACACATCAATAAAACATGCACTTATAAAACACTCTTAAGTTAAAGTGACATCAATAAAACATGCACTTATAAAACACTCTTAAGTTAAAGCATCCAATCTTATGCATTATCTCCCCTATTCATTAATGACATCATTACCCAAACTTTTTAAAGGTGAGCAATTGAAGTTGTATATGAAACAGCCAGAATGGGGAATATTGAGAATAAAACTGAAGAGGCTGAATTAAGATGGATTTTAAAACTCAGGGCTGGTAAGGGAGCTGAACTTAATGAAGTGGTCTCCATTAAACCTATACTTAACGCTAGAGGCTTACCTAGATGATTTGTGCACAAGTGCATTTGCATTAACTATATAAAGGAGTGCTTATTTGTTGTATGTTTTATATAGTGTATTATACCTTTAAAAAGTTTGGGTAATGATTTCATTAATGAATGGGGGGAATAATGCATGCATGTTTTATTGATATGTGTTATTAAGGTCTGAAGAAGCCACGTTGATGTGGTGAAAGCGCTTACCAAAATAAAGTACGATTTGATTTTATATGCTCGCTGTGCTTTGCTTTGCCTATAAGTATCTGATTTTACTGTGCTTATTATCAAAAATGAATAAAGCTGAATTCTTCTGGTGACTAAGTTTAATGGAATATTTAAATTTTTTATTATTTAAAGCTAAGTAGATACTTCTAAAGTTCTGGACTACTTTTAACTGTTTCTGAATGCTGGATGTTAGGTAATTATCCTGTTTTTGTAACAAAGTGAAGATCGCCTGCTACTCTCATGCTGAGGTGAGCTATTTTCCTTGCATCTCTGATTGAATTTTATGTACTTATTCATCTTGTGACTCAAATTTTTAATGTGCACAGGGGTCCTGGATGAAAGATGGACTTAACCACTGGTGATTTTGTTCTTATAAAGCAGCATAACTCACTTTCTAAGAATGACCTCTTGTTTTTGCAAAACAAAAAATTAGATCCATTCCTTTGCTTTGGTTTTGAGTATGGTTTGCACTGCAAAATCTCACATTTATATAAAAAATGTCCCACTTTGGGCACTTGGAAAGGTGTCGACCCTTACCCCAGTCCATATCCTAACTCTAACCATAAAGTCAGTGGCTTATCCAAGTAGGAAAGTGACCACATTTGTGCCTAATGGCATTTATTTCAAAGTAACATTGATCAAATTGTCATTTCGTTCAGATACACATTTGCACAAGTCAAAGACACCCAAAAGGACTTGACCAAACTCGTTTCAGGCAGATTCTCTGTGAGCAAATTATCTGATCCTGCTTTATATAAAAAACTGCTGTACCTTTTTAAACATGTTAGAGTATTTTGAATGATTCATAAATTCACTGAATTGTAACAGTAGAGGTGCATAAAGACATTAAAAATGACTTCTGCTGATGTGAGTATTACATGCATGACAGCATAGTATGTTATATAGCCTGCATCATAATATGAAATCTGTAAGGATGCTAGAGGCCTTACTATAGATGATTTAGTTGTTACTTGATGTCTGGCTAAAGGAAACCGAGTTAAAAATGGAATGTATTTTTCCCTCTTCACTCTTATTCACTTGCAATAATTTTCTGTTCTCTCAATGTAGGAATGTGACTTTTGTCTTTTTGAGTATGAAGCAACAGGGGCAGTCTTTTGAAGTGTGTTGGACTCCCAAGCTTTGTTGACTTCTGTTGTGAATGTAACATCAAGGGATGAACAAATAGAAACTGTCTTTTGGGATGTTATTGCTGATGAATATAATGTCTTTTATATAAATCACGAAGCCAAACCAGGGTGGAGTCAAGTGAAGAAAGCAGATGTGAATATGTATTGGCTTTTTTTTTTTTTTTTTTGCAGGACTGATGTGATTAAGGTTTTGTTCTTGACAAACTTTGATATGACAAGTATAGAAAATGGTTTAACTACTTGTTGTTTTCCAAGCCAGCCGCAGGAAAGTGATGTCATGTGATTAACATTGGAGAAACACTGTATATAGCTGTGTGTGATGCTGTGATATGTAGTGAAAATGCTACCTTGTTTGTAGTGAGCCCATCTGTGGGCACTAGTTATGATGGTCAGGGATAGTATTTCTGCAGTAAAAATTAGCCACAGAACTTCTGGTGCTTAGTTTTTTTGTATGCATACAGTCTGTTTTTATGACCTTTTATTTTATTACGTTGTGTGTGCCGATCCACATGTATTTTAATCTGTGCTTGCACTGTTTTCCTTATTATTTAACTAATGTTTATTTATTAACCTTTATGCCCTTGTGGCTGGCTTCTATTTCTCTCTAGCTGCCTCTCTATCGTGTGTGTGTGTATATGTGTGTGTGTGTGTGTGTCAAAATAACCAAAACTCAAAAATATTGACAGAAAATAAGCTCAAACATATCTAAACATAAAATATTGACAAAATCTAACCACCTCCAAAACTATATTTTTGCCCACTTGTACTCCTCACATCTCCCTGCTAATTATATATACCAACTACGAGGTTGCACAACATTAGGGAAAAGACAAACCCTTCCCTAGTGTAACTTCAATTTGATGATATTTTGTGTTCAGATATTTTTAAGTTTAGATTTTAAGTAGACCATATATATATATCTATATATATATATATATATATATATATATATATATATATATATATATACATACATACACACACACACACACACACACACACACACATATATATATATATATATATATATATATATATATATATAAATACACACTCTCGCACACACACACACATATATACACACACACACACATCTATGTAATAGCATTTTGTCATTGTGTGCATGTGTGTCCTTATCGATGGTGGGAAAGCCAGTGCACCTGATCGAAAATCAGCTGTTTGAAATGTAAAAGCTTTTTCAGTTAGTGATCACAGTACAGTGGGGATTAGGGAATATGCCCTTTCATACTCTAGTGTGATCTCAAAGTTGAAATATATAATTAACAGGAGTACAAGAGGGCAATTGTTTTATGTTTTTTTCAGTCTCTTTTGGATTGATATTTTTTCTGTTTTGATAATTAGTTTTGATGATTTGTGGATTAACAGATTGTGGTTTCTCTCTTGGTGTGTGAACCTTTGGCTTGATTTAGATCAACTAGTAATTGGATGTTTCTAGCCCTAATCCAAAGTGGTGATAGTACTATGGTACCAGGAAGAAAGTTGTGGCAAACCGGAGAATTTAGTCAGACTTCTCTGGGAATTGTGTGTGTGTGTCTGTGTGTCTTTGAAATATTACTTTATGTAAAAGGCCATTAATGTGAATAAAGGAGCACTGGAAGACATTGGTTCACAGAGAAAGTGGTGAGGAAGATGCCTGGGATGCATGGCCGAAGACTTAACTTTGTAATTGGTCAGTATGCAGTCTAGTTTGGGTGAAGGTGTTAGTAGCCTATACCTAGGGCAGCAGTGCATATTCCCTTCATGCTCTGGGGGCCATGTTGCACTTTGTATTTTGTAAATTAGTTATTGAAATAGACTTGTGCACTTTCTTGCTGTTGCTTCACCCTTTGGTGCCAGCCAAGTTGACAACACAGTGGGTAGCATTCTGCCATCTGTGTGCCACAGTCGTGGCAGTGGTTGTCTCCCCATCATATTGGTGTCAACCCACTATAACAGTTTGTACTTTATTCTAAACTGATGTTATAAATTAAACATTTACTTCAATGAGGAATCCTTAACTTGGAAGAGTTGCACATTGGGATAAGTCTTTCTGATTAAGAAGTCAGTCTTCTACTGCAGTGGTCCTCTAGCAGGGTCCATAATATCGAGAGAGAGGTCTCACTAAGGAAGTCACATGCTAATGTAGGAGTTCAGGGGACTGGCTAATGTTAATTAGCCATGTGTTGTGCCTCAGAAATGTCTGCTTCTCCCAATTAACTCAGCAATATGATTCAAAGACTGCTGAGTTAATTTTTACTGTAGAAGGAGCAAGTGAATGGTTTCTTTTGACGATCTTCATCCATTCACTGTTATGGGAGTGGTCAGCATACAGGTAGGTACAGTGGAGCCATGGGAGTATGTATGTGTGCAAGGTCACTTTGTATGTGTGTGTATGTATGCTGCGAGGCATGCATGTAGGTGTGAGTATTTTTAAACATGAGCTGGTAGGAAGAATACTAGTGCAGTCAGAGCTGACAGAGCAAGGTTCAATTTACAGACATGGTATTGTGACATTAAGGAAGGGTTTTCACTGTGTGGCTTTACCTGGTCTCTGAATAAGGGATTCTCCCTCTCTGCATTAATTGGCTAACTCTCATTGACCACTTAGTATGGGTGGGCAGAATTGCTATGAATCCTAGGCTGAATGTAATCTCTTTAGTTGTTAACCATTCAGGTAACTTGGTACGAAAATGGTGGAGATTTCTTTTTCTATCTGTCTCTCTCCTTCTCTTTTTTTTTTAATATCTGTACTTATCTTTATTTATTAGTCTCACTATGAGCAGTACTGAAAGGAATTTGAGATGGCTGGACTACCTATCTGGTTAATACATGATTAAATAAGTATTGGAACACGTAACTGGGCACTATTCCCCTTCAGACTCCTCCCATAACATAACGTAGTAGTCCTAATGATATAAGGTAGGACCAGGGCATTCAGATAATAAAGAGCTTGCTACTATAGTTGTGTTAAAGAGCCATACTGCAAAGACCAAGGACTGGGTGAGCTTGTTGAACACAAGCAAGTTTAGTCTGAAAACAAAGGATTCTATCTTTTAGAAATGCAAGCATATTTATTTGTATACTAGAGACGAATTCTCTAGAGGTTAATACAGAAATGAAAGAAATGGGCCTGGGTTAAGATGAAAAGGTCAGTGCAGTATTTAGAATTTTACATGCTACACCTGTATATTAACAACCCAACTCCCCACCCTAGCAAATTGCATCATACCGACCCAAATTGTCTGCCTTTAGGTATAGCACCCATACAGTAAGTAAAGTATAAAGATTAAAACAAAAAAAATCTGAGTGTACCTTTCGTCCTCATGGTGTCTTCTGTTAGTATGTACTCTTAATGTGAATTTGGGTTTCTGTCCATTACTTGTGGCAGCATGTCCAAAAATATGTTATTTCTATTCAAAAAAGAGAAGCTTTCCTGCAAACAGCGTTCTGTGTGCATGGTAAGCATTTTTCAGCATTTCTGTAACTGATTGGACTCTTCTATTTTTGCATGTTGTACAGTGTCTCAAATATGTAAGTTCAATTTCATTCAACCAAAATAACTGCTCTCTACAAACAACTCCAAGAAATGAAAGCCTGTCAGTTAGGTTTGGTAAAATAAACCAAATGAAAATAGTAACTTCCGGAACGTAGACCCTGCCTGTTTAGTGTTTGTTTTAAGGTTCATAGGTAGGTACTAGGCTATCTGCCCGAAGGCATTTATAAGCCTATGTGTTGGCTTTTGCCGCCCTGTTAGATTAGTTCCCTGTGCCTCTGTCCAGCAGAGCCATTGAAGTGATCCCTGGGGTAAACTTGGTTTCCCATCCACTCGTCAAGGTTTCTCTTGAAGAGGGTTAGCGAGGAGCTCTGCCTAATGTAGATTGGAATCTTGTTCCAGAGCATGAGAAGTCTCTGACACAGGAATCTATCCCTCCAGCGCATCCTATTTATTGTTGTGGTGAGGTTTAGATCCCTGGAGCGTGTGGCTCGAGGGGATATGGTTTTCTTTAGGTGGAGCATGTCCATCAATTCTAGGTTGGACATGGCCTTGTATGTCAGGCAGAGATCACCTCTGAGTAGGCGGTATGCAACCGAGTACAGCTGGAGTTTCTTCATTCGAGCTGCATAGGGCATCTGCTTGAGGCCTTTGATCCTCTTGATGAGGTACTTTTGTGGTCTTTCCAGTTGTTGCAGATGTGTTGTAAGGTATATCCCAAATGAGGCATTATACTCTATGATGGGTCTGATGAGTGATGCATAGAGGGGCCCAATGACCTCTTTCGATCTGGATGCAAACCCTTTTGTGATTAGGTGGGCCACATAGAAGGATTTTCTAACCACTTTGGCAATGTGACTATCAAAGGAGAGGTTACTATCTACTTGGGTCCCCAGATCCCTTATTACATCTTCCGTATTTAGGGGGCTATCACCTATGTGGTAGTTTGTGAGTACTTTGTTTTTTCCAAAGGGGGTGACTATGCAGTTTTTGGCATTTAGCTTGAGGTCATGGTTTTGACACCAGATATCTGTCTCAGTGAGACCCTTTTGGAGAATGTCTGTGTCAGCCGGAGAGTCGGTTACAGCCCCTAGTTTGCAGTCGTCTGCGAACTTGGTCAGCTAAAGAATGCCTTGTGGTTATCTTTGGAGTCCATGGCAATTTTTCTTTCAAAGCTCGCCTTGGATGATTTTATGAGGGATCATAGTTTCTTGCTGATACTGATCAGGGATGTCTTCCCTTCTTGGGATTTTACTCTTTTCTGTACTAGTTTCCTCCTTCTATTGTATAGCTTGTTTATGGCAGGGGTCCACTAGACTGGTTTCCTTTTCTTGGAGGAGTGAGTCTTGGTTTTGTTTGGGATAGCACAATCCATGCATTCTTGTAGGTGCCCATAGAGTGCATTAGTAAAAGTTTTCTCAGCTTAGTCAATGTTATCCTTTTGCATGGGGGCTTTGAAACTTCCCACCTTGGTCTTAAGTCACGTGAAGTTTGCTTTTGAAAAGTTTTTCATGGTGGTTTCTTTGACCAGGGGTGGTGCCGGAATGTGGATATCCAGAGTGATTCATTTATGGTCAGATCTAACCAGCGAGGGGTTGACCTACGGTGTGGAACACCGGTCACCCATGTTGGTGATGACCAGGTCCTGTTGTCACGTCTGGTGGGGGTGTTGACCAGTTGATCCAGGACGTTTGAGTTTATAAATTCTAGGAAATGTTGGGCAAGAGAGTTTGTACTTGAGTAGTTCTCCCAGTTAATGTTTGGGTAATTGAAATCACCCGATATCAGGGTGTTTGGTAGGACCTTTGTGTTTCCCAGTGTTTCCAGGAATACGGGGTGGGGGTCCTGGGAAATGGTGGGTGATCTGCAGCAAGCTATAATTTGAATAGCAGTTTTGCCCATTGTTAGTTACACATGTTTGATCTCTGAAGCATCGTGCTGTGCCACTAACCTGGAGGTGTGGGTATCCTTGATGAATATCGATACTCCCTCACCTTTTGTATTTCGGTCTGGGTTTTGTGGCCGAAATGTATGGTATGAGTTGTAGCCTGGTAGTGCTGGAGTGCTCTCTGGAGCCTTAAACCAGGTTTCTGTTACAGCACATATTTCGATTTTTCTCCATACTGACTCTAATTTGTTAAATTAGAGTCAGAGAGATGTTTGTCAAAGCTTACAGAATGGAAAAGCTGCCTTCTGAATTTCTTGCATCAGGGAGTAGTCATTTTCTGTCTGAGATCATGCTCTGGGAACGAATTATGTTACATGAGAAGTACACAGATTCCCCCACACCACTTGGGTGATATTGAGCAGCAAGGATCCTCTTCTAGTAGAAAACATTTTTTACTGTTTGATTGTTGGTTGCATGCAGGTTCAGCTTAACTGTGTTTATTGAAAACAGCAGTTGACTTCATAGGTTCACAGGTTGGTACTAGGCTATCGGCTCTAGGGCCTATACAAGCCTAGCCATAACAATTCCATGGATAGATCACCCAAACAACACCATTCTAAAATGTTATCTGCTAAAACACATTTGTAAATAAGAGTCACCATAAGTAACAAAAATGCCTTCATCTCATCAACACTGCCCACCCACCCATACACAATATAACAAAACACATCTCAGCAGCTCTTCTCTGTCCACATACAGCAACAATTTAAGAGAAAATACCTCACCAGTCCTGCCCCACTCAGACAGCAACAACATAAGAAAAACACATCTGACCAACCCATCTCAGCAGTATTTGTTATGGAAGAACTGTGAAGCACACTTCTGCAGCTGTTTTCAAGTGAGCCAGATAATGCAATGATATTTCAAACAGAACAGAACATTAATCAAAGATAAAATACTGCTTGATGTCAGAACAAATTTTGAGTGCTGTAGCATTTTTTCGAATATGTACTCCTTTTCATTTTTACATTAGTAGCCTCGTATTTGTTAATTTATCATAATCAGTGACGGTAAAGAAAAAAAAAAGACCACCTTACTTAGAACCAAGTATGGCTTCACTATCAGATGGTCTCTTTATTCCATGGTTGTCACTATTTGGGAAACCACTGTCTTCTTCAAGATGAAGTATATGATCTACAAATTTATTACCCCAGTTAGAGAATGCAAAGAGTACAGGTGGTCTTGTCCCTGCTAGAAAACTATTTATTACAGTGATTTTGGAAGTAAGTTCTCCAGGAAATATTCACATTTATCCATGCAAGACCTGGTAGCATCTATTTTAGTAAACTTAACTACAATAATGGATCGTTACACAATGTGATTCTCAGGCAGCAACTTCAGTGAGCTCTGTAGCTATTACAAATAAATATCCAGTTAAAACTGACCAAAACACAAGAGGCATAGTGTACACATTATTACTATAGCAGTAAATATTTTATTGAACTAATTTGCCTAAAATTGCATTTTGTTTTAATTGGGAAAATGCATTGGAAGTGCTCTCTCAAGTCTAAGCATTCATTTTGGCACTGATCAGAAAAGGGTAGCCATGTCTGGCGAAGGTCTTAACAGGAAATAACAGAAATAAACATATATGATGAAGATAGGCAATAGCTGGTAAACGTTTCTAGTGTGTATTGCTGCATTTCCCAACTTCCTACCACTACACACACATACACACACACACACCTACCTGAAATGTTCAAAAGAATAAAATACCTTCAAAACAGCACAATACGATATCTGAATTCAAAGCAGTCCAGACTCCAGCACGCTCGCTCAAGTAGCTCTGCAGTACTTCCAGCCAGCATTCAATTCCCGCTCGCAATTGCAGAAGTAAATGGTCCTTCCTGGGCAGGGCAGTTCAGTTCCTCCTTCCAGCCAGCATTCAATTCCTGCTTGCACTCACAGAAGTAAACAGTCCTTATTCTTGGGCAGTTCACTTGCTCGTCCTTCAATTCCCACTTGCACTCGCAAAAAATTCAAAGTCCTTCCCGGTTAGCAAAAATTGGAAATGTGTGCGTGTGATCCCTTGAGCTCAATTACGACAGGCTAACGGAGCTGACGTCATCGCACACCCAATGACTTCTACTCAAAAAGTGGAAACAAACAAAAAATTAAAAATAAGCTGGGAAAATCGGAAATGGAGTGCCACTCGGGAATTATGTCACCCCATTATTTGGACCCCAAAACTTGGTAGGGAACGAGTAATTTGGTACGGTTGGGAGGTATGGTGGGTAATGTTCAGCAGAAATTCCCAAAATTTCCATATCACATGAAAATTTCTGTATAAATATGCAATTGTATGCATGTGCATGTTTGTGTGGGTGTGCATGCACATACGCATTAGTATATATTGATTTATCAAGTTTCACAAGTAGCAAACAATAGATGATTGATGCATTCTGAAACTCAACATAACCAGAAAAACTGACTAAATCTGAAAAAAGACCATAGAATGAAACAAAAAGCTTTCTTTTGCAGTGTTGTCACCAAAACCCCACCAAAGATTAGGTATAAGTTTTCTGAATAGTGTTTGTGTCACGGAAAGGGTTCCTCTAAGGTAAGGTGCTGTAGGTTTAGGGTTAGGAAGCATTAATAAAGTGGTACAGCTTTCCGTGACACTACCATTGCAGGGTTAGGGTTAACAAGCATTAATAAATTGTTACATCTTTCCTTAACACTACCACTGCAGGGTTAGGTTTAGCAAGCATTAAAGTGGTACAGCTTTCCGTAACACTACCACTGCACACACACACACACACACACACAAATAAATAAATAAATATATATATATATATATATATATATATATATATATATATATATATGAGTCTGACAATTCACCAAAAATCCATTACGCCGAAAATTCTGACATAGGGTCCAAATAGCCGAAAATAGTCCTGACAGTGTATATGCCCTTTTCCCCAACTGTAGTGCGATCTTGGAGTGAGAATATTAATGTAGGGGGGTGGGGGTGTAGCCCCCCACCTACTCAGGTTGTAAACAACTTACCCTTTTAATAGGGACTGGACAATATAAAACAATACTAGATGATATTAAACTGTACTGGGTGGGGGGCTATGCCCCCCCCCACACCCTGTGCTTTAATATTCTCACTCTAAGGTCGCACTACAGTTGGGGTAAAGGGCATATACACTGTCAGTAGTAGTTTCGGCGAAATGGATTTTCGGCGATTTGGATCCTATGTCAGAATTTTCAGCGAAATGATACTGATCCATATATATATATATATATATATATATATATATATATATATATGGTTGTAACTGTTTACTACTGAAATGTCGAACGGCACTACATCGACTGTACTATAGTCGAACATGGAAGTTCGAAAATAGTAATGTCGACGACAAAAAAACAATCTAGGAATGGTTTTAACATGGGTCGAGGTAGGTATTCAGTATTATTCAGAACTACAAACATCTCCCCTACCTCGACCCATGTTAAAACTCAGTACTAGATTGTTTTTTTGTCGTCGACATTACTATTTTCAAACTTCCGTGTTCGACTATAGTGCAGTCAATGTTGTGCCGTTCGACATTTCAATAGTAAACCGGTTGTAACCTATATATATATATATATATATATATATATATATATATATATATATATATATATACATACAGACACACACACGACACTGGTGCTATCCCTTTACTTAGCCCTTATTCTAACCCTAATTCACATACACTCTCACAAAAACTCTTACCCCCAATGACGAAACATTCAGTATGTCTGAAAGTTTTTGTATGACTATCCTAAACCCACATTTATGCTAAATAGTTGCATTTGATCTTCCATTTCTACTGTCTTCAACATTTGAACAGACTACTTGACCACATTTCAGAGTCATTCACTCTGCTGATGAACTGAACTTTAGACGGTGTGAATGAGACGCGCGCACACACAAAAATGTATATCACACACACATAATATATAGTGTGTGTATATAAGTATGCAATAAAGAATTGCTGATGCGATTATTTGAAAAACATCGAATAGCCTCATTGGTTATTGCATTAATTGCTCTCTCACATAATCTAACTAAAGTGTTAGCAAATGTAAACCAATGGGTTACATTTGCAATGGCCAAAAAAAAAGGAAATAAAATACAGCTTTTATGTGGGGAACTTCAGACTCCCACCCCAAGCAATCAAAAATACTACATCTAGGGTTATGCAGCTGTGAAGAAAGGGAAGAAAATTAATTATGTAATGGTTGATCTCCCGAAGTCCAACTGTTATGCAATTCCTCCTTTTGAATTCAGAGTCTGATAGTCTGCAGAGATTCCTAGATTTTTGCAGTAATTTTTGGTTACGGGGCTAGTGAGTATGGAGTTTTTTTC
This sequence comes from Protopterus annectens, assembly GCF_019279795.1. Lineage (NCBI taxonomy): Eukaryota > Metazoa > Chordata > Ceratodontiformes > Protopteridae > Protopterus > Protopterus annectens. Next base: position 282,168,603 of record NC_056747.1, read on the forward strand.
TGTCTTTTGCCAAAACAGCAAATAAGTTAATGAAAAACATAGCCGGCTCACTGCATGTTTCCAGTTGTACATAGCTCTCAACCTTCCATGACCAAAATGAGGATCACTAACCCTCACAATGTGCAAGGAAAATGTGGAACACATGGTAATCCTTACTAATACTTTTGACTAGGAAAGTCATAGGATGGTTGAAATATACTGGTTTTACTTATGAACAAGATATTTTAATGAGTTACTGTGATTCATTTCTGTTTACCATGGATATAAGTTAAAAAACATTGAAACACTGAATGTGTGGCAGACCCTTTCAATGTGGAACATGAACTTTTTAAGACCCAAATGAGGTGTGTTCCTCATAATGATGTACACCTGAGAGCTATGCAGCTGTGTAACTAATGATTTGAATCTGAGACTTAGCCATTGAAGATGTAGCATTAACCAGAGAAGTGAGAATCGAACCTTGCTTTTGTTGCCACTGTGGAGGATGTACTTTGCATCATTACCTTCCTGTGTAAACCAGGTAAACCCCGTGCATGTTGGATGTTTGTGTTTGCATATGTAAATCTCACAGCAGTGACAGACACCACAAATGTGGCCGTATGTGCATTCCTCAGCAATGTTATTTACATAGCTAGGCATTTTGGGAAGGGGGTTGCAGCCAGTTTGACAGGTTAGATGTTTTTTCAGCTCCTCCATTTACACAGCCTCAGCAGATAGACACAGGGCAGTAATGGTGGGAAGAGAAAATGGAGGAAGTGGGTTTTACGAGACTAAAAGTAGTAGGTGATCAAGACTTGAAAAAGCATGGCAGTAAAACTAAAGTTGGCAAATGTAAGCAAATGCTACACAATCATGAAATGTGAAGTTAAATAATCCCAAATTTCGTTTTATAACTGTGGAAAAGGTAGGTCCAGGGACAGACAAACTTTTTGCAGCAAAGCCATTGGGGACTGTCTGTAGTGCTGTGTAATAAAATGGATTTCGAAGACTGTTGTATCTGTGGGTGGACTGTAGTTCTGTAAATGTTAAATCTGTTGGTGATATTTGCAACCATAGCATTTCCTATCTTCTTAAAAGATAGCTACTTGTTTTAATTCACTCACAGGATATAATTGATTATCTTGTGACCACATCTCATGATGCTTCGGGAGAATCAGAGATGTATTTATCCTTTTAGTCAGCTCTCACTGGTTAGGACATTTCAGGAACGTGACTTCTGCTTGGTGTACATGATTCTGCGTAGTGCTGTTCTCCCCCCATCGGTGATCATCTCCATCTTATAACATCTAGCAGCAGTCTGAAATGTTTGATTCATGAATAAATGAGGCAAGATGAATGGCCAGGGCACATAACTAACATGCTGTTTGGTGGCCGTGCCAGATCTTATAACACCTAGCAGCAGTCTGAAATGTTTGATTCATGAATAAATGAGGCAAGATGAATGGCCAGGACACATAACTAACATGCTGTTTGGTGGCCACGCCAGTGGCATGGTTTAGCAAACACCATACCCTTCTACTGTACTGGGTGGCGATCTTTTTTTCCCTGTAAAATATAGTATTTTTTTACAAAATACACATCCTGAAAAGTAGCACACATTGTCTTAGAAACATTATTGCAGTATTCTGTAACAAAAGAAGAAAGAAATCCTGAGATGCAGTTTTTCTAAACTGAATGGAATGTAAAATTTTAAGCTGAAGAGTAACATTTTATTCTGTTTGAGGCGTGACATAAACTGGTGTGCATAAATATGCATACCAACATAATCTAAGAAAAAATAAAATTATAACTAATTTTAGAGGTAAACCACTTGTTTAGGGCTCAGGAGGATGCCAGTTTACAGACATAGTTGAAAAGAATTGTAGAGCGACAAGAGTGCGTGCCCATTTCGTAACCCTTAAATAACTGAATACAATTACTTTTATACTTTGATTTTGATTCAGTAGTGTTCTCAGTGAAGCAGATTGTTACAAATATTATTTTAATTCCCCTTCTTGTTACCCTTCCATTAACCCCACTAACTGCAGCTTTGAGTTTAAGGTTTAGTTTCGTCTTCCTTTCTCTACTGCCTGTTTTATCCGAATGTATTTTTAGGGCTCGCACTGCTCATGTTTGGTATTACCTTTCAGGTGTAGGTTATCCTTACTGTTTCCCCATAGTACATTTGTAAGACAAGTGAGTGTCCAGCAAAGTGAGCTAAGAGATGTTATGGTTGACATAATGGTTAAAGTATTTACCTTACAAACACAAGGTTTGATTCTCACATAGGGTAATTGACTAGGCTTAAAATGGCCCACAAGGGCAGATAGCGTAGTACTAATCTATGAACCTATGAGAAACTTGGACATTAAAGATTTTAACAGTAAAACCTATAAATAAAACCTGCTGGGAGGTCAGAGTACAGAAAACAATGAAAAAAAAAATCTGTTCCAAGTCTCAAAATTAAGAGTTACTTCTCAATCTAGTCCGTGCATTTTAGCAGGCTTTAAAGTCTTAGGCTGGGACGGTTGGACGATCTTTACATTGGAAAATACTGTTTCAGTCTTCTATACCCAGAAGATGTCATCAGGTCGATGGTTGCCTAACTGAGTATAGTGCTTTCAGATTGCAGGATCCAGGTATTTGACATGGAGATGTTACTGACTGTTGCTGCGTTTACTTGAGTTCCTTTGTCTAACCTGTGTATGGCAGTTCACATTGCTTAAAACTGATAAAAGGTAAATCGCTTGTTTTGATCCACTTTCCATGTTTTCTTTGATCTTGTACTGAGTGCATGTGATGTAGTTTCAGATGCGTTCATTTCTCTCTTTTGTACTGACAAGTAGTGGAGCTTTCAGGTTAATATAACTTGAAGCATATAAACCAGAGAGTTGTGCGTTGAATAATTTATTGTTTCAGTATAATCTGCTTAGTTTTTGCATTTACAGATTGCAGGAACAGGATGAGACTGCAGAAGTACAGTTGGAAATTTCTGACTAGTACACATGCTTAAATGCTGCAGCGTCCCCCCCACCCATTAAACTGCACAGTTAGTAAATGGGGTGTGTGTATGTGTGTATATATATATATATATATATAAAATTACATTATAAAAGATTATACTTACACAAATTCTTGCACTAGGAAAACACTGAGTTACATTTCTAGATTCATAATACTTTAAAATATCTCAATTTGAGTTGCTTTTTTCTGGCTGTATTCTCTTTTTGTGTTTGAAAGTAAGAACACTTATTGCCCTTGACTTGGAACTAATCTTGGCCCTTCAAGTTGCACACTATTTTATTTATGTGGTACATACTTTGCACTTAAGAGACTGAAAGTCTCTTTCTCATGGATACAGTTGTAACAGGAATTTACTTTTGTGTGTCATGAAAAGAGATATTAATTTGGAATTAATATTAACCAGGGTACTAGTACGTACAGCGGTAGAGTTGTTACCTCACAGCAAGAGGTTCTCTCGTTCGATTCTCTGCTTGGCTTGGGAGTGCCTTCTGTGTCTGCATGTCCTCCCCGTGGTTGGGTAGCGTTAGAAAGACATGCATGTGTAAATGGGCATGCCTTCATTGAAGGTTGGGCGTCGAGCTGGCACCTTGGCGTTTCGTAAAAAAATCTACTGCCAATCATTACTGGACCGGAGTTCCGCTGTGGCGACCCCTTACCGGGAAAAAGCCGAAAGCCAAACAACAACAACATTAACCAGGGTACTAGTACAATATTAGTTTTATTGTTAATGTTTTTGATTCTGAGGGCTTGGTGGGTACCTGGAATATCATAAGACCAGACAGAGAGACAATTAATGACCTGGGGGGGGGGGTGACATGCGAGTTGGAGTAATAATATTAATTCCCATGATCATTCATGGCTACTGTGGGTAAACTTCACCAGCAGTGGGTAAACTGCAGTGACTGAAAGATCCTTTTGGTGATTACTGCTGTTAGAGTTATTAAAAAAGCACATTCCTTACCTTTTCTGTCGAACACCATTCTATAATTGCTGTTTTATACTGGGAAGAGTTTCTGTAGTTTCTAAGAAGCTGAGATATCATTTCAGAATATTGCGCATGTGTACGTTGATCTAATTTTTGATTTTTGTGAAATATTTGGCCATTACTTGTAAGATTGTTGCCATTTTGTTTTTATTAGTATTTAAAGTTGTATCTGGGAATGATCTTTTGTTATATTTGCTGTTCCTACTTGCAGTGGAGTTGAGTGACTTTATCACTGCATTTCCACAAGGTTGATGCCATCATGTTAATGGCAACAGGTTCAAGTTGTTTTCTCTGTCTGCTGAATGTCTGAGATGTAATTTACTACAGCTGAAAGAGAGACTCTAGTCAAGCAAGCAACCCACTTTAGGGCTGTTGTAGAAGAGGTACAAAATTCCCTTCAAAGTTGTTACAGCCCCTGTATTAAGATTATACTTTGGTAGTGTGTGTGGGAGGTGTAGACCCCACACTGGAGTTATGCGGCTTGCTTTTATCCTGAAAAATAAGTCTTTGTGTGGTTTTCATGAAAGAATATCACCGTTCCTGATTTTTTTTTCACTGACGAGTCTATTTTTTTTCATTGATGAGTCTTCAGTCAGTGTTGGGAGGGCAGATTATTACTGAGCAGTGGAAAGTTTTTCCATCAGGTGGACAGAAAGGAATTTGTATCTCTGCTGAACTCTACCATGTATGAGATTATTTATTTATTTGTTTATTTATTTATTGACATTTGTTAACCGGGTTGGTCCAGCTGGGCTTTGTGACCCATTTTCAGTGGAGACCGAGGAGAAAAGCTTCATTCACAAACACTTAACAGAATTAAAACATTTGAGTCACAAGAATTACAAAAAAATGTGTTAAATATAAAGTTAAAGACACAAAGTAAAATGCATGCACAAAGGAATGTACACATCATGTTTTTACAGAAAACAATATATTTACGTAAGAATTTTGTCCATCAGTATTGATTGAGTTTAGTAAGTATCCACATAATAGAGTACTTAGATGAAAGGGGAGGGATTGTTTAGGTGTGTATGTGGGGTATGGAGAGCTTAGGCTGGGTCTTGACAAGGGCAAATATTGGAGTTAAGAAGATGGCTTGAGTTTATTTTTAAAGTGTGATGGGTGGGTGATGGAACGTATGTCTAGGGGAAGTTTGTTCCAAACATGGGCCACAGAGTGTTTATATAGATGTTTGCCTACTGTTTCTTTGGGTTGGTAGATGTCTAGTAGTTGCTGATTAGAGGTACGGAAAGTCCGAGGTAGAGTATAGGTAGAGTCGAAGGAAGAGAGAGCTGGACAGGATGAAGGTTTGTAAAGAATGAAGTGGTGAAGTGTAACATTTGAAATTGTGATAGCAGTAGTTGTTGGGGGAGTTCAAGCCACTGGAGTGAGTTTAGAGTGAAGCAGTGATGTGCATTGTATGCAGAGTTTGTGATAAATCAAGCTATCTTATGGTAAGTTTGTTGAAGTTTGTTTAAGGTTGTGGTTTGAATGTTGGTAAGAACTGGGGCAGCATATAGAAGGGAGGGAAGGAGGAGTGCCTGTGCAAGGGAGAGTCTGGGATTAGAAATTTTGTTGCGATACAGTGAACCTAGTTTCTGGTGTGTCATTTTTGTACATTGTAGTATGCGATGGTTGAATTTGAGTTCATCATCAGTCTTGACTGCAAGGAGTTTTGTGTAGGTTTCAAGTTGGATTATTGTATTATTAGAGGATGTAATAGCAAATGTGGATTTGTGGTGAGTGAGAGAATGGGGAGAAAGGGTAAGAGTTTGGTCTACTTATATTAAGGATAAGTAGGTTATCAGACAACCACTGCTGTTCAGTGGATAGAAAGGCATGTTGGATTAGGGTATGGAGTTCAGCGATATTGTTAGAGATGGAGAGGAGAGTTGAATCGTCAGCATATTGGATGAGGGAGGAGAGGAGAGTTGAGTCGTCAGCATATTGGATGAGGGAGGGTTGTTTACAAGATGTATGGAGATTGTTGGTAAAGACATTAAACAGAAGGGGACCCAAGATGGAGCCTTGTGGTACTCCAGTTGGGACAGGTATAAATGGAGAAAAGGATGAGAGCCATTTAACAGATTGCTGCCTGCAGGATAGGTAACTGGAGAACCAGGCGAGGGAGGTGGAAGATAGATTGAGATTAGCAAGTTTAGAAAGCAGTAGGGGATGGGAGATGGCTTACTCTGGCAGCAAAGTTACTAAAGTGAAATAAAAGACAATTATATACTAACAAATGCTCCATCGTCTAACCCCAGCATCCTGTTCTGCGCTGAGAACAGATCCACAAAACAATTATCTGATGCTGGACAGAAGTCTCCAGTTTCACTGTGTGCTTTGCACATTCATGGTCACATTACTACCTTCTCAAAGCACAGGTGCCCTTCTTCTTTTGGAAATTTGGCATTTCCTAAGGGTCCCAGTCAGGGGATGGATGTAGCAGTATAGTAAATCAAGATATGCGCCAAAAAGTTTTAAGATGAGGCTGCATAAGTGAGCAAGAACAGTGGTATCCAGTTAAATTTTTCAAACAAACAATAACAACCCCCCTGCTACCAAACAAATAACATTCTAACCTCCCACAGGAAATCAACATATCTCCTTGTACTCAGCATAAACATAAGGAGTATACTGAACAAAATTCCAGAGCTTCATGCTACCCTGGCCCTCTACTCCCCCGACATAGACCTCCTCACAGAGACCAGGCTAAAACCACTAAACAATAATAATAACTTTGTTCCATCTGGTTACAATGTTCTTGGACAAGACATAATATCCAAACGAGGCAGAGGCATTACTCTCCTCTTCAAAAACAACCTGACCGTTGAATTGTTAGCCAACGAACAACCCCAGTTTAATAATGCAGAAACTGTGTTCACTAAGCTGAAAATCAACTAAAAAAAAAAAAAAAAACACTTGCATGTAATTGGTACCTATATACATCCCTGGCAGTAACATTTGCACAATAGAATCCATTCTAGATTGGACATCCCAAAAATTTCCCCAAGGAGCAATCATACTAGGCAACGTTAATATCGACTAGTCCTCCTGTAATTCGGTCCACCCCACTAACCACATTAACCTACACGGTTTCACTCAACTAATCTAAACCACAACACGGGTAAATAAAGCGTCAAAAAGAGTCCATCCTAGACTGGATCCTCCTTACTAACAAACCATCTCGGTCCTACCTCTCAGGCTCCCTCACAGACATCCTCAGCAACCACGTTCCCACCTTTATAAATAGACACCAAGTGAATCCATTAAAGTCCTCCACCCTTCAACAAATCCGGTATACAAAGAATTTCAAAACCCATGACTTTATATCTGCACTTAATCAATGTAACTGGAGAACACTCTCATCTTTCCCCCTCGAAAGTGCTGCAGACTACTTCAATAACACTTTCCTAAACATTCTAAATCAGTTTGTCCCATCAGAACTAAATCCAGCTATGCCCCTTGGTTGACCAGAGATATACCCATCTACTACTGAAACAAAGAGAGAAAGTATGGGACTTGTGGCATCAAAATAAAACTCAAACTAATAGATAGGCATACCAGGGACTAAGGAGAAAAGCCAAAAAGCAAATTAGGACAGACAAAAAAAAAAAACAATATATAGGCATTCAAACCAAACACAAAAATAACCCACAAAAATTCTGGACTGCCTTTAATAAAAATCCTACAACCAGGAGAAGACCGGTACTTCATCCCCTAACATTGACACCACCACCAATAATATTGCCACCCTGTTCAGCAAACACTTCACCAAATCCATCCTAGCCCTCACCGATAATAGTTCTCCCACTTCAAATACAAACCTGTCTTCCATACCAGAAGACCAAAACCTCTTCTCCTTGCATCCTCTCTCAACTGGCACAATGTGTAAATACCTAAATAGGCTTAAACCCACATCCCTGGCCGCTGACAAATTACTTGCAGAATATCTAAAGATCGCAGCCAAAGCCATCTCTTACCCAGTCTCCATGCTCATTAACTACTTTGTCAGAACAACGAGTTCCTTCTCTGTGGAAAATTTCACATATAATACCACTCCACAAAGGATGTAACTGTGGAACTAATTACCGTCCAATTGCCATTCTATCCCCCTTGTCTAAAATACTCGACAAATGTGTACATTCTCAAATGAGGTATTATCTCCTCACTAGTAAACTGCTAACCAACACCTAGCACGGATTCCGCCTCAATCACAGTACTACCGTAGACCTTATTAGCTTTACCAACACAGTAAACCAACATCGAAATAAGTATCCACTGTATTCCTAGATCTCGCCAAGGCCTTCAATACGGTCTCCTATCCCAAACACCTTTCTCCTCTCTCTGATCTTAATCTCAGCCACTCCATACTAGAGTGGTTTCAAGACTAACCAACCACCAACATGCAGTAAATTGGCAAAACTCCTTATCGCCCCTCCTACCTGTTATCCTAGGGCTCCCCAAGGATCCATTCATAGACCTCTTCTTTTCAACATATTCACCAACCAACTCCAGAAAGCCACCCGACATGCCACTGGAGTCCACTACGCCGATGACTCCACTCTAATCTGCTCTGCCCCATCACTCCCTCAACTCCAGGAATTGACACGAGTCTTTTACCACTGTTGAAACTTGGTTAGACAACTCTCAACAAATATTTCACCCCAATAAAACACACCTAATGATATTCTATCCCACCAAAGTCTTAGACCCCATACCACCATTTGTAGTATTCTCAGCTAATAGCACCCCTATCACACCTGTCCAACACACCAAACTTCTCATGTCATAGGTCACAACATGAAATTCGATATGTACATTGCTCAGACAGTAAAGAAAGTCCATAAAAAACTCGGAACCCTATATAGATGCAAAAAGTACCTCACCAATGACAGTAAAGCTATTCAAGAACCCACCTACTATTCACATTCGACTGTGCTTCCCCCATACTCATCAACCTAAACAAAGCAGACTTTAACAAACTAAACACCTGTTAGAATAAAATAGGTAGGTTTGCTACTGACTCACCCTTCAAGATACATCACTGTATAACAATTGAGCAACTATCCTGACGAGAATTACGGAGCCTGCACATGTAATCAGCTTACAATAGCCCATTAAATTCTATATTATCCCGATAGAGTTCCTGCTCTTCAAGGTCTACTTAATATCTACTCTAACAAACGCCTATTAAGATCCACCAATAAAGCACTGCCTGACATAGGCAAAAGCAACAATAGCTCTGGGGGCTCCTTGTTTTCCATTTCTGTTGCAAAGGCATGGAATACCATACCCGTAGATGTCAGGACCAATGAAAACAAAACTAATTTCAAAAAACTCCTCTGGTCCCATTTACGTAGTTCTTGGTTATGTAATTGTTCTGACCCTGGGTAGCTTAACTTAATTAGATCATATCATACTTTAACCTTCTATGAAAGCTTGCAACAACTCCTTTCTATACTGTTACTCAATCAATGTGTTTAGTGTACTAGCCATTGATGAATGTAACCAAATGACTGAACAAAATGTCCTTTCAACTGTATTAATTGTACCACACTGTGCTCCTTATAGTATATTTACTTTTTGCTCCTTTCTTGGCCTTGAAACTGTACCTTATTAACTTTTTGACTCTGTACTGTACTTTATTAGCATGTGTATTGTATTTATGTATTTGCTGTACTGATATTTGTGGAGCTTTTCTCCCTGGGCCTCCGCTGAAAATGGGTGCCCAGTCAGACTTTCCCAGTTAAGAAATGTAAAATAAAATAAATAAACAAACTGAGTTTACTTTTAAAAAAAATGTGAAGAAGTGTTGATTTCTGAGTCTTGATTATTTTGCTGTGGTGTCATTTTTACTGTTTTGCTCCGTCAGCTAAATTTCAACAGCATTTGTCTACAAAGCGGATTTTGACAGTCGTGTGATGGTTCTAAGTCCCAGTAACATCAATAAGTCTATGTACAAGGACTCAGCAACACGATCACAGTCTCGCATAGTTCCTAGTAGGAGTAGGTGTGCATTAGGGTTCAGCCCTAAGCCCACTTCTGTTAACACTGATGATGGACCACTACAGCAAGCAGGGTGGAGGGACAAATAAAGCTGTTGTATACAAACAATGCAGCATTGCAAGGAAACTCTGAACAAAAATGTCAGCAAATGATAAGGGATGGGATGCAAGTCATGTGGAGTTCAAGTAAGACCATAGTCATGACAGTAAATGGGGGAAAAAGAAGCCAGAAGTTGAGATGGAAGAGAAAGTAGTGGAACAGTTTAACAACTTCAAGCATTTAGGAGGAGTGGCTGAGGAGAAGGGAGGTCTGAATGAGAAGGTCAAAACTAGAATCGGAGATGTTGGCAGCCAACTGGCACAAAATGTCAGGGCTAGTATATAGTGGAAAAGGCCAAAGAAGCTAAAGAGTTAAAATAGCTACATTACCCATGCTTCTGTATTGCATAGAAACATGGACAGTGAAGGCAGCAAGAGCATCTAATGATGCTTGAGGTGGTTAAGTACTTCAAATAAGTAGTAGGATGCACATTGCGGAACAGACAATGAAATAAGAACATAATAGCAGAAGCCAAAGTAGCCCCAGTTTACAGAAAATGTCAAGGGGAAGAGATTACAGTAGTTTGGTCACATGTAGGAAAGTAGAAGATTTGGTAAAGAATGATCAAGAGGTAAAGGAACACAGTGGCAGGAGAAAAGTACATTTAGGGACAGTGTGAGAAGACCTGTGACAATGGGGCATGACTGTGGTGGAAGGTAGGAGAGTGGCTGTGAAATGAGATGTGGTGACAGTTGACATGACACAGTAACACCATGTGGATAAAGGAAGCTGGTGGTTGATGATAAGCAAGTCCTGTTTTGTCAGCCATTTTTAACATGGTCTATAGCATGTCCTGGTAGATCAACCATTGATTGGCAGGGTTCAAAGTACCTCTTGTCCAGATGGCCATTGATTTGAGGGTTTTTAGTATGCCCTTGAAAGACATCTATTGCTTCAGTGGGCTTATTGGCTTTATAGCATGTTATGCACATTCAGCCTTTGACTGTCTGTGTAACATCCCCTGCTCAGACAGCCATTGGCTAGCAGGATTTAAATTATGTCCTCCTCAGTCTGCTATTGGTTATTAGGGTTTAAGGTATGCTTTGCAGATTTGTACATTATCAGAGTTTGCAACATGACCTGCTTAGGCTGATGTTGTTTAGCAGGGTGCATTTGCATACAAAAAGAAATGAGATTACAGAGCAGTTACATGGAGTAGGCGGTCTTTAAGACTGGATGGAGTGGGATAATTCAGCACAAATTATTGGTGATATTTTAATAAAACTAAAATTCCTATTTTACATTTGAAAAAGAAGTTCTGTTATTACTAGTTCACTGAAATTTGAACCTGTGGCAGTTTTTGAGGATCGGACTCGTAAGTGGCAGACTGTGCTGTGGATGTTGAAATGAAGATTAACACCAGGAGTGCTGATATTGTAAACTGTGTAGTTGTGGTTGGTATCTGCATCATAAATTACTTAAACATGTTGATGAGAAAGTGGTTTATTGACGTCAAGTGCAGCACAAGTGTTTGCCTATTCCTTTCCTGTACTTAACACTGTTGAATGTAATCGAAAAGAAATAATGCAAAATGGTTTTAAAGAAAGCTGTATATAAAAACACTATGTGTATGGAAGCATTAAGTTATTTTTATGTCTGGTTTGAAAAAAATGACAAATGATACACAGCTGTATTTCACAATGTTGATATACAATACTGCTCTGAAATTGATCCTAAAATGCAGTTTTCATATGTCCTTTGCCATTTTTCTGTCTCATCCCTTTCTCATATCCTGGAATTTAGAAACATAAAACTAATAAAGTTTTTATTTGTTACAAAGAATAAATTTTGACTCTGTGTGAAGGGATACATTTGACAGGTGATGGGGAGACTGTGATGTGATGGTAGTAGGGACCCAAAAATAGTTAGGGGGCACCAATGGTTGAAGAGATGGACTGTCTAAGATCATGTTTTCTTTTAAAGACCAACTGATGCAGTGAATCTGGTTGCATTTGTATTCATATCTAATAGTGCCTTCATGGCAGAAAGTAGCTAAAGTAGAAATGCTTATTTTTGACGTAATATGTTGACCTAACACTTATCTTCGTTGTCACCTCCTGTTCTAGCAGTTCGGGTTAGTGTAGGTGTTTTGCTCCAGGTGGTCGTCATTTTTAGCTGTTCACATTTTTCTGTTTTGTAGCCCTACAGCCCCTGCCTGTGTTGGCTGGCCAACATGTGCAGTACCGTGTTATGTTGGGCTTGTTGCAGATGCATGTTTCACACAATCACACTGCTCAGCATGACCACATGTGTACTGCTTGGCTGAGCTCATGCTCTACTGGTTCCAGTGCTGTATTCTACCATGCTTGGCCTTCCCCCAGGCAGAGCTTTTACCTCAGGACCTAGCAAACACCTTGCCAACTGCATGGGGTAAGCTGTGTTTTGTGTGTGTGTGTGTCTGTGTGTGTGTGTGTCTGTGTGTGTGTGTCTGTGTGTGTGTGTGTGTGCGCATTCAAATCTTCCAGCACCTGGGTACCTATAGCACTGTCAGTACTTTATCAATTCTCCCCTGACACAGAACCAACATTTAGTTGGGCCGTTTTAATGGATTAAATGGTCATACAGTTTAGAATGTGTAGACAAGCAGCAGGTTAGTGAATGGTTTCAGAAATTACAAACATCTCTTTCTTTCAAGCTTATTGCTAAGATAGCAAATACAATTGCTTTTCTGTTTTCTGCCAAGTAAGGTATTGTCAAACTTTATTCAAAGGTCACCATGACAGTTGTTCTTTGAAAGCAATCACATAAAGCAGGTTTTAGGCTGCACTGTTTTCACAGCAGTAAAATAGATGTTCTGGGTAGGGAAAGACTGGAGAGGGAGCAAAAAATGTAACTCTGTTTAAAAATACCCATACGGTCTTAGATGCCTTACAGTAAACCAGGGCAGGTGGACACAAGAGTAGAAACACCTGTTGTACATTCATTTGTTTGTTCATTGATAGCCTCCTTATCCCTCTTTAGCATTGTGGTTGGGGTGGAGCTTGTTCTGACAAGCACCAGGTGTAAGGCAGAGAGCCAGTTCTAAGCAAGATGTCAGTCATTTGCAGGAGACTCACCCCCCCCACACACACACACACACGCACTCACTCACTCTCCTATAAGCAGTCTATAAGATAATTGATCAGTTCAGTTGTCAGTATGCTTTTTGGATGAGTGCAGGTTCCCCACAGAAAAAAACAAGAACAGAGAACTAAGGTCTGTGAAACAACAGTGCTAACCACTGGATCACTTTGCTTCCCTGCCTGTGGTCCTTCCTTATATTAAAAAGGTAATGTTAATGTACTCCAGACGTTTTTACTGCCTTTCACATTAACACTAGCACAACATGTGTTATTACTGCATCGTTTTATAGAGTCCTGAATTTTTATGTACTTTGACTTAAAAAGCTGGTCTAAGCATATTTAAAATGAAGTGAATCATTAACTTTCATGTGTGGTGCAGTTGCCTTTTCTTGTCATTATTGGTTAACAGGTGTGATGTGTCATGTGTCTGGTTACTCCCTTCTCTGTCACTTTCTACCTGGCCAGAAGTGTTTCTTCAGTTCTGAAACATCGAAATAGGGCTGAATACCAGTTACTTAAGCTGTGATGTCACTACCCATGACATCACCGATGTTACAATGGAATGTGCAGGATACACATCTAAGCTATCAGGTTAAGATTTGTCCTACCTGTCAAATGTAGCAAACAGAGACTGGATTTAGTATCATCATAATTTCTACTGGGGGATAGAAAAAGCCTGAAGGGAATACGAAGTTTAAAATCACAAGTTAATATATATGCATTATTTTCCTCTTGTCTGACTTTGGCTGTATCAGCTACTCTGTTAAACATAGTGATGATATAACTGGGGAGGAGGCCAGGCTGGATTTATGCATTTTTCATGCTCCATTAACACTTGCATGTTCAAACTTATAGTGTAAAACAAGCTAACATTTTTGGACTCTTTCCAGAATGCTTTCGCCACCTCCCACTGCTGTTAGCACAGTGCAAACCTTGGTACCTCACTGCGCTCTGTCAGTCTCATTATACAATTCCTGCTCCTAATTAATTGAGCTAATTGAGTTAAAAAAGACAGTACAGCAGTTTCACTTTACTGAAATTAATGATAATCTGTCTGATTTGCATGCTAAAAAAGTTGTAATTCATTGTAAAAGCAGTGGTCATTTGCAGTAAATCCTGTGATGAAAAACTATACACATAAATTTCTTTCTTCCACTAAATTTCCACCACATTTGGAGGAAAAAAAGTATTAATCTCACAGTTTGAATCAAAGCAAATTAAAGAAGGCAATGTGCGATTGGAAGCCACATAGCCAATTCCCAGTTTATTAAATTGCATGTTTTTATGCTTGCATATGATAGTTATGTGTACTACACACTGGCTGTTTTTGGAATTTTTATATAGTGTGCCATAGAACAGTGAACAGGCAATTACGTTTCAGCTATAAAACAAATAACTAAAGAAAGTAAAATAACAGAGAGAAGGAGTTGGCAAGACAGACATTCAGATCGATGGGCAATACAGACAGGGTAGTGAAACGCAGGCTCAGTGCTTGGCAGTATAGCAGCAGGAGATGAACTTGGCTAGCTGTATCACCACATAGTGAAATAGACTGCATGATGTATATGCAAGACACTTTTGTCCTGCACACACAAATGCACAGAGAACTACCTACCTATTTACAATTTCAGGTAAAAATGGCAAGCATCTAATCTCACTGTTAATGCTATTTAAGAGTTTTTGAAAGAGTGGGCTTTGGGACCTTTGTCTTTTCACACCTCTACTAGTTATGTGTACTAGCTCCACAATCACTTTACCTCTGAGTAAGAATTGTACTCATTTATACTGCAAACTTAGAGTTCCACGATTAGTTTTGTGTTTGAATATGAATCTCAGACTTGCAAATGGCTCCAAGTAGACTGAAGTACCAGTCTTCAAATTATGTAACAAATCCAGTTAGCCAAAATTGCACTTTGAAATGAAAATAAATATAAGTGTGTGTGTGTGTGTGTGTGTGTGTGTGTGTGTGTGTGTGTGTGTGTGTGTGTGTGTGTGTTTCTTAAATACTTTTTCCACCTCCTAGCAGTGTTCCCCAGCTGAGGTCACTGTTACGCCTCCCTTACCAAGAATAACCTGTGCAATGCCCCACCCACCTTTTTTGTTAGTGTTTGGTTTGCCAGAATCTCTTTGAGTCTGTAAGAAAAGTCAGTGTTCATTGCTTCACCAAATGCATCCAGCGTTTCAGCTAGCTGAAACTTTAGCTAAATAAAACAAACCAAATTAAATTTTGGTTCATTGAAAGCATTTTGGGGGATTCATCCCCCCTTACTTAAATATACTAATACCATCATCAGAAGTATGGAGAAAAGAGAAAAAGCTTACACAAAGTAAATAATTTCCACTGCTCAAAAATAAAGTCCACTGCTTGAATTTTCCTATGTGAAACCGCGATTGATAATTTGAACTTAATTAAATTGAATCAAAACATTGAAACATCATCCAAATTAGACTTGACAGAGTGTAGGCTTGCATCACCAAACTCCTGCCACACCCTAGCCTTTGTTTCCGTGATTGTCATAGATGCTGCCTTCCTGGTTTTGTGGTCTCTGCTAGGTATAAGTAAAGCTACAAGCTCAAAAGATACCTTATCAAAAGTGGGTAGCTGTTACCTCTTGTGTTCTGTTTACCTCTTCAACCCCCTTCATTAACCCTTTTGAATGTCATCTTTCAAAACTTGAATGGTCAGCAAGTCTGGCAGTTGGAGCAAAGGGTTAAAGACCTGTTAACGAGCTGATGTTCTTCATCTCACATTGCTGCAGTCCTAACACTTGGGTAGTCCGCTGTCCCTCGGTCGGCCCGAATATCAGAGTATAAGGCTGACGTCGGTCAAGGCGCATTTGACTGACATCAGAACGTCATGGTACAAATGCGCATGACCGACGTCATATCCTCTATCTTTTTTGCCGCATGGTCCGTTGCAGAAGCAGTGTTGCAAGTGCCGTTCGCGTTCTGAAATTTTTCAATCGGAGTTTCAGACCGAAGTCAGAGTTGGTTAAGTACCCGTTGGGAATATTTTGTTTTTCTTGCCTCAGTGGTTTACCGGATGTCAGAAAAAGTGAATAACTGTATTTCTTGTGGGAAACAGATACCGCATAGGGATTACCATAATTTGTGTATACCTTGTTTGGGACCTGAGCACGACGTTGTTGGGTGTCGCTTTTGTGCTAGGTTCAATAAACGCACTATAAAGCGAAGGTTGGATTGTGCCAGGTTGGTCTTTGGGAAGCGGTGCAATTACAATATGCTGTCGGATGCTCCGACGCCAGCTTCCTCAAAGAAGCGCAAGGACAAGGCAGTTAAACCTAGGTTAGAGGAGTCGTCCGAACCGGACGCCGGTTCTTTAGAGGCGTCAGTGGAACCGGTGGTTCCGACGGAGGCCTCTCTGGAGTCCCAGGGAGAAACTTTGTTTTTACAGGATGTGGCCTCCCAGGAGGCGGGTCAGGCTGTAGGGGCTTCTCAGATAACTGTACTCCCCTCCCTTCCTAAGGTGTCTAGGCCCTCTCTTTCTGCTTCCAAGGCTTCTCCTAGAGGCAGGTCTAGTTTTGCTTCTGTGGGTGTCACTCCTAGTTCTTCAGGTTCTGTGCCCAAGAAGCACATGCTTAAAATGGCAGAGGATTTAATTACTTTAATTAGAGGCTCTATGCCCCCTCCTGATAAGAGGCCTAGGATGGAATCTGTGTTGGGGGATTATGAGCAGGCTTCGGATGTGTCTGAGTCTTCGGCTGAAGACCTGCAGGAGTATTCTCATTATTCTGATTCTGATGTGGATGATTCTACTCCTTCTGCTTCTCCTCCTGAGGATTTTTCTTTTTCAGAGACCCTTCACTCCATGAGAGAGCATTTTAAATGGGAAGGTCAGGATTTCTCTGATTCCAGGAAAAGGCTTAGGGAATTTTTGTTTTTGCCCCAGCGTGGGCCTTTGGCTATACCTCCTGTTCTGAATGTGGTGGAAGATGTGTTTGCAGAGGCTTCTCTTAATCCTGGTTCTTTGCCTCCTGCTCCTGTTAAACCAGATAGGTATTACAGGGTGCCTGAAGCTCAAAAGTATCTTTTTAAGAGTCCTAGGGCAGACCCAGAAACTGTTAGCCAGGGGCCTAAGGGTGTTAAGGCTTCTGTTGTCAAGAATCCGGTTCCTGCAGATAAAGAGGCCAGGGCCTTGGATAGATGGGGTAAGAAAGTTTATACTTCTTCCACTCTAGCCATGAGAGGTTTGAATTGCCAGTTTCACATGTTGAAATATCAAAATTATCTCCTTTCACAGTTGAAATCTAAGGTTGATGCTCTGGCGGAAGGTATTGATTGTAAAGAGTTACAAGATTTAGTGCATGTTTCTGAACAGGTGGGTAAGCATTCTTTGCAATGTGGTTTTGATGCTGTACAGGCCTCGTCTAGGGTGGCTGCCACTGGGTCAGTTCTTCGCAGGCATGCCTGGTTGAGGGATCAAAATTTATCTGACCATGTTAAAACTAGGATTTTGGATGCCCCTTTGCAATCTGATGTCTTGTTTGGTTCTCCTGTTGAGGCAGTTTTAAAGAAAATGGAAGACAAGGCTAAGTCTATGCAGACTGTTAAAGATTTTTTGCAGGTTCAGCCTCCGAAGTTTAGTAGAAATTGGCCTACAAAAGGGTGGACGTATCCTTCTTATGATTCCCAGTCTAGAGGTAGATCTAGACGTGGCAGGGCCAGAGGTCAGGGCTCTTTCAGGCCTAGGACAGGGAGTTCTCCTGCACAGTCTTCGGGTGAGGGCAGGGGTCAGTCCTTTCGTAAACAGACCCAATGACCTACCTTTTCAGCTGCCAGAACCTTCTCGCCTGGCAGCACCTTTGGGAGGAAGGTTGGCACTTTTCAAAGAAAATTGGAGTTTGATTACCCAAGACAGATGGGTACTGGATATCATACATCACGGTTACAGGTTTTATTTCCATACCTTGCCTCCTTTCAAAGGCATGCCAGACATTCCTCCTCAACAAAGGAATAGAGGCTCACAAGCAAATTTCTCCGTTACTCCAAATAGGGGCCATACAGCCGGTTCCTATGCCAGAAAGGGGCCTAGGATTTTATTCTCGCCTGTTCCTTGTGCCAAAAAAGGGGAACACGTGGAGACCAATTTTGGATTTATCTATCCTCAACACTTATCTGGACATTCCCAAGTTCAAAATGTTGACGTTACAACAGCTTTTACCTCTACTGGGCAAGTATCACTGGATGGTAACTTTGGATCTCAAGGAGGCTTACTTTCATGTTCCTATCAGGCTAAGTTGCAGGAAGTATCTGCGTTTTCGGACTGGGACTTCTCACTATCAGTTCTCTGCATTGCCCTTTGGCTTATCTACTGCGCCCAGAGTATTTACGAAAGTTCTGGCTCCAGTGATAGCTTTCTTCAGGCTAAAAGGAATACAAATCTATCCTTATTTGGACGATTGCCTGATTCTGGCTCAAGGAAGGGACGAGCTTCTTCGTCATTTGGAATATGTGATAGCAGTGCTAAGATGCCTGGGGTATTCTGTGAACTAAATAAAGTCCAGTCTAGTACCCTCTCAAGACATGTGCTTTCTGGGTGTAAGACTGAATACAGCATCCCAGATGGCCTTTCTAACCCCGGACAAACAAAAGAATCTTTCCCTTTACTTCCATCATCTATCTCTTCAGTCCGGGCTGACTGCAAGGACAGTCCTTCAAGCCTTAGGGTTCATGGCATCTTGTATTCTGGTGCTTCCCAATGCCAAACTGCATATGAGGAAGTTGCAATGGTATCTCAAATGTATGGACACAGCACTGCCAGCATCTGGACACTGTCATTCAAATAATACCTTGCATTCAAAAGGAATTTTTGTGGTGGGCTCAGGAATGTCACCTAAACAAGGGACTCTCTGTGACCCGGCCAGAGGCGAGTCAAATTTTAACGACAGATGCCTCAGACAAAGCTTGGGGAGCTCATCTAAACGGAAAGTGGATACAAGACAAGTGGCCTGCCAGACTACAGCATCTACATATCAACTTGAAGGAGATGTTAGCAGTCCAGTTTGCATTAATAGCTTTCAAGGATTTACTTCTTCCAGGGCAGGTGTTGATTCTAACAGACAACACAACTGTCATGTGGTACACCAACAAGCAAGGGGGAACACATTCTTATCCTCTATGCAGGCAAGCAATGATTTTGTGGGAGACTGCTCTCAGTTTACAACTAAGTCTGCAGGCAAGGTTTCTGCCGGGAGCACAGAACTCCTTAGCAGATGTGTTAAGCAGACAAATCATGGATCCCCACGAGTGGAAACTGGATCTTCATGTATTTCAGAAATTGACAGTGTCCTGGGGAACTCCAGACATAGATCTGTTCGCTTCTCCACTAAACCACCAGCTGCCAAAGTTTTGCACAAAGCGGTTTCATCCCACAGCTTGGAAAGTGGATGCTCTTTCTTTCAGTTGGAAAAATCTTCATGTGTATGCCTTTCCACCTCTGCCTCTCCTCCCAAAGGTACTTCTGAAGGTCAGACAGGACAAGCCAAGGATGATTTTGATAGCTCCAGATTGGCCTCGACAGCACTGGTACCCATTACTGAGAAGTCTAGTACGGAAGCCTCCATGGCCTTTGCCTTTGATTCCACATCTGTTGTCCCAGGAGGACAGTCATTTGCTCAATGTCAAACTTCACTCTCTTCACCTAACAGCATGGCATATTCTGTTTTAAACCATAGAGGGTCTCAACTTCCACAACAAGTTTTGAATGTGATTTTGGAAGCTAGAAGGCCTAGTACAAGGAAAGTGTACACAGATAAATGGAAGAGATTTTTATTTTGGAGTGCAGCTAAGGATTTGGATGTTTCTGAGCCTGATTTAAGTGTGGCTCTTCAATATCTTACTGAGTTATTGGACAAAGGTTTGTCCTTCTCTTCTATTAAGATTCATGCTGCAGCAATTTCAGCTCACTACGACTGTGACCCACCATTGTTTTCTCATCCTTTGTTCAAGCAATTTCTTAGAGGGGCAAAGAATATAAGACCCCCACGAAGGGCTCCTACTCCTGCTTGGGATCTCAATTTTGTGTTGGAGAAACTCACTCTACAACCTTTTGAGCCTGCAGCTACTGCTGAGTTGAAATATTTGTCATGGAAGACTGCTTTTTTGTTGGCCATTACCTCTGCAAGAAGGGTTTCTGAATTGCAGGCCCTTATGGCAGTTGAGCCTTTCTTAATTTTCCATAAGGATAGGGTATCTTTACGTACTAATCCTTCCTTTATGCCTAAAGTGGCTTTAAACCAAACTATTCATTTGCCTACTTTTTATGCAAATCCCCAAACTAAAGGGGAAAAGATTTTGCACACTTTAGATGTACACAGGCAGTTGCGATATTATTTGGACAGAACTAAAGGGTTCAGACAATCTCAGCAGTTATTAGTTTCTTTTGCTTTGTGCTCTCAGGGCAAGCCCATGTCAAAACAAACTATTTCTAAGTGGATTGGATTTTGCATTGCTTTCTGTTATTCCCATCATGGCAAAGAGATTCCAGCTGGGATTAGGCCTCATTCCACTAGGGCTACTGCCACTTCAACAGCTTTTTGAGGGGTGGCTACTAAGGATATTTTGGAGGCAGCCATTTGGAGTTCAGTGCATACCTTCTCTAGGCATTACCACCTTCCTCTGTACTCTAAATCCAGGGCTGGTTTTGCCACTGCTGTGTTGCAGGGCATTTTGGCAGCTCCTGCTTCATTATAGTTTAGCCATCCTCCCTTACCTCTGCTTTGGGATTCTACCCAAGTGTTAGGACTGCAGCAATGTGAGATGAAGAACATAGTACAGTTTTGTACCTACCATAAATGTAGATGTTCGAAGATCCACATTGCTGCAGTCCAATTTACCCTCCCTCCTTCCCCTCTGTAGTTTGAGGTGGTTGTGTGGGTTGGGTTATCCATCTGAGGTATAGTGTATATATTGTATATATTGTACGTATTTTTGGTGTTAGGCTGGTTGGTTGTTTAGCTGTTGTCTATGGGTTTTGACCTTCCTTTTTAGGGTCTTCTGACATCTGGGGCAAGAAAAGACTGAGGATATGACGTCGGTCATGCGCATTTGTACCCTGACGTTCTGATGTCAGTCAAATGCGCCTTGACCGACGTCAGCCTTATACTCTGATATTCGGGCCGACCGAGGGACAGCGGACTACCCAAGTGTTAGGACTGCAGCAATGTGGATCTTCGAACATCTACATTTATGGTAGGTACAAAACTGTACTTTTCCTGTGGTTCGGTGGTCCAGGATTTGAGGGATGTTTCCTGTGGTTCAGTGGCCCAGGATTTGTGGGATGTGTCCTGTAGTTCAGTAGACCAGGATTTGATTCTCTCAGCCTCCATTGTCTGACCCTTGGGAAGTCATTTGACCAAACAGTAATCCCCTGCTGAGTCTGAAAAAGGTCCATGGTGATCAGTGCTCTACACTGGTAAACGAATACAAAACAAACAAAAAATACAGGTAGATACTTGCCGTGGTACTGATGATCTTATTGGTTCTCTTATCCTGTCCTTTGCTTTAGAGGCTTGTGATATAACAGGATCATCTATTCACTGCCTTTTTGAATGAAAACTTTCTTAAAATGGGCTTGGAAAAATGTATTTAAATATATATATTTTTTTTTGGAGGGGGGGGGTCTGTGCCTCTTCACTTTCCTCTTATTTTAATCAATTTTGAAGTTGCTGAAACCTAGGAGAAAGGAGATCCCCCCCAATATAGTAGCAACTATCTTCAGTCAGTATGCATTACTGCCACCTGTGTGTTTGACTCTGTGCTGTCACAGGGGTGCACCTGATGAATTTAAAACCTTCCTACATGACTGCTCTCAGGTTATCCAGTGGCGTCCTGCAAGAAAGAGAGTTATGTGTAGGAATACAGATTCTTTGCGAGCATTGCCCACTACATTCATGCCCCAAAAGGGGGAGGTATTTAACTGGCCCATAAATCCTGTTTATGCTTCTTTCCAAGACAAATCCTTCCACTAGGGGCAGGGAGTCTGAAAATGACATCTGCCTGTCTCCAAAGATAGGTTATTGGCTTCCCTTGCCCGGTCCCTCTAGTGTACAGGTTTTAACATTATTTTAGGATATTACTGAAGTCTTTAAGAGTAAACTTGTTTTGTAGTAGAAAGGGTTAAATAGCAGATTTAGGTCCATTGTTATTTATTGACATCTGTTCACTGGGAAAGTTCAACTAAGAAATGGTACAGGCTTTCAGCAGAGGCCCAGTGAGAAAAACTCCAGTAAAGACAATATTAAGAGAATCAAAACATTAAGTAATATGCAAGATGAATAAGCGATAGTCAAATCACTAGAGTAGAGGAAATTAAAATCAATGATTTGGTGGCAAAGACATAACATAAGAGCAGAAGAATGTGTATAGGGAAAAGAAACTGCATGTGAGTTAAGCTTAGACAAGGTAGATTATGGTATATGGACAGGAATTTATAGACTGTAATAGAGAAACTGTTGGCAAAGATGTAGTAATGAAATAGATTAACATAAAGAAGCTTAGGAGAGATGGGTTTGAGCATAGACTAGTAATATGTCTGCATATATATATTTATATATATATATATTTATATATATATATATATATATATATATATATATATACACGTGTGTGTGTGTACATTATATATATATATATATATATATATATATATATATATATATATATATATATATATATATATATATATATATGAGAAGATGGTGCTCCAGTGAAGATGAGTAATGTAAAATTGGGCAAATATCTGCAATATGCACACAAAGGAATACAAGAATGTGTGTTTTAACTTAATAATTTCTTGCCATGTTTTTCCTTTGTTTGTGTTGACCAGGACAGTCTTACTAGATTTGTGGCTTTTTTTTTAGGAGAGATTCAAGGTGCTATACTAACTATTAATTTGGCCAAGACAATGGGGAAATTTCCCTGTTTTCAATTAACACTAAAACCATTTGGATTTGTTCAAATAAGGCAATGTACGCGATTCTGAATAGGAGGCCATCAGCCCTTTAAGTAAATAAAATAATGAAGGCTGAATAGGGAATGAAAGTTTAAAGGATGAGTGGGGAAGGAGAGAAGTCAAACATTGTGAAATGCATAAATTTGTAGGGAAGTATGTCACTAAGCTTTCTGGTATGAAAGAAGTAGTAGTTGGTTAACCAAATGTCAGAAAGAAAACCTAACTGAAGAGATACATTATGGTAGTAGATCTGTAGTGTTGAAACATATCAAGAACGAGTGTGCACGTTGAAGTCCATTATGTTTGTATGTATTTATTGACATTTTCTTACCCGGAAAATCTGACTGAATAGGAGCTCTTTTTCAGCTGAGCCCCTGTGAGAAAAGCTCAAAAGTATTACAAAACATTTTAAGAGTAATAATTTTACAGATAATACAAATAATACAAAAAACAATTACAGTTTAAATAATTAGACCAAATTTGACATAATATGAAATTTAGTTAAGACTAGATACAAGTTGTATGGTAATAATTTAACAGAGACATTTTAGCCTGTTTATAGAGAAATTGAAGTAAGTTAGTATAATACAAACGGGAATTGCTGTTCGTCTTATTTTTCTTTTCTTTTCTAATTTAAAAACGGGACTTTAGGTTTGGTTGTCCATCAGTTGAATAAATAGTTGTACGAGGCCGAATAAGGGAAATGGAGGAGTTTAGCTAAATGGCAAACCTTAAGGTAATTTGTACTGCAAGAGTTTTACAAAAGAACATTAAGTCAAGAACAGGATCAGTTATAAAAGTTAATAGAAGAGGAGGTTTCTGAGATAATTCAAGAATAAAGAGAAATTATTGGAGAGAGAAGGTATAAAAAGGAAGGTTAGAATGTTTCAATTGTATTTGTTCACTGTGAAACTAATTATAGTTTTTTTTCTTTCTATGGCTGTTGCACTTCGTGACTGTTTATCTAAGACATGTAATTAAATATCTGTATTGCTCAATGTGTCATACTGTATGGTTGGAACATGTAGATGTGTATTGCCTGTGGCTTTGGGTCCTGCCTGAAAATGGTCTTTTGAACCACTCACTCATTTAGCAGATGGTAATTAAATGTTGTAATGTGAAGTCACAAGAGCTTTTAACAACATAGATAATTTTCAGATGATTCGTATATGTGGGGATTATGGATTGGGGAGGACAGCATAGCCATTAAAACAGTTGGTATACAAGTATCCTTTAATCATCAGTTAATGACAGTGAGGGAAGGGACCGAAAATGGGGCAAGGCAAAGCTAGCCTCCATATATCAGATTTTTTGTTCGTTTGATCGTAAGAACAGTGATAAAGGAGATGAAAATATGTGGGGAATTAAAGACGTTCTAGCAGTTCTAATACTCTTTAGTTACACAGATAACTAAAACGTAGCTGTCATGGAGGAAGAGACTTGAAAGGATAAGTGAATTATTAGATGAGGTAGGTTTGCATTGAGATGAGGAAAAGTGTAAGGGAGTGCATGCAGGAACCGCATTGGGAGGATTTATTTCACTGAAAACCATGTTTATATTTTGGGGTTGTGATACTGCGGCGTAGGCATGGTCAAAATTGTGAGGTAGGATGAGATGAACAGTGGCTCTATGAAAACCGTCAAGGTTTTCTTTAAAAAGAAAATTTATTTGATTAAGGTAGTTTCATTTGGCATAGGAAGTTGTTAACATTATTAACATTCTGGAAGAGGGTAAATGATAATTTACCAAACAGAATAGTATCACATTTTCTTTTCAGCTGTTTGGGGACCAGGCAGTATTCTGTGAAAAGAGTAACCCTATCTAAGGAGCTAACCATGATAAAGTCAGTGTCACACTGTGCATCTGCAAGTGTTTTATGTTCCAGATGCATGCAACATCTGGAGCACCCACAGAAGTACCTTACTAACAGGATACAAGACCTAAATAACACGTCCAACATGGACCTACTCAAAGCCCTGTCACTGTACTCTGTATCCTACGGCCTGCTAAGAGGTGACCTATATCTGGCATACAAGGCATCCAGTAACCCCATTATTGATGATTTACTGCACATCAGCAAGTCAAATGGCCTCAGAAATACTTGGCATAGGGATCTAAACCTCTTGTATAATATCAATAACAGTTTGAAAGGACAGGTATATCTCTCAGAGAATGCTGCTGCTGTGGACCAAAGTCCCCAACCACATAAAACAAAATTCATCCCTGTACATATTCAAGTGCAACTTAGATCTATGGAGGAGAGACAGAAGATTTACCCCAGGACTGCCCACTGTATTACTAATGGACAGAGGCAGCTCCTACATGCTTTATCCTGTGCATGGGATTATCTATGGTATGATCCCAGTTATTCTCATTGCGGGTGATGTATAATTATCGATCATGGGGTGGGTGTCACCAGTCTATAACCAAATGGAATATGGTTATTTGGAGCACAAAAAGGGAAATTGGCTAGGCTTAAAATGACCCACGAGTGCAATTAGCCTAGTACTTGCCTGTGAACCTACATTGAAATTAGTGAAGAAAGGGGAAACAATTCAGTAAGTTACTGAATAACAGTGAAAGGCATGGCTGTCACTGATTTCACACAGTTTTGCAGTATAACCATTCAATCCCACTCTTACTTCAGAGTTGCACGTTGTGACATCACAGACTGCTGCTATGGTAAACTGTGCTGTTGTAGAATGAAGACATGGCAATACTCCTAAAATAGGTGCTTTCAGAAGCATATCTGCATAGTCTTAACTTTTCTGTTTAGATTTGTTGTAAACCTGATAAGATACTACTTAACATCTGTTTAACAAAATATTTCCTCTTATCATAAATTCAGTTATTTTTTCTTGCATCTGTGTTCTGTATCTGATCATTCAAGCCAGTGATCTAGTTCTCAGCACTACTGTCTATTCATTCCATGTCACTGGATAGGTGTCTTTCCTGGTATAGTAATCATCCAGGATGTTGTTCGTGTTTCACTGATGCAGTCATCGCACTTGGGTTATCTGCCTGCAGGTAGCCCTCAGTTGGCCTGAATACCAGAGACTTAGTATTTCTGTGTCGGATGCTGTCGCTCCAGGACTGACGTCGGGGGTATAAAAACAGGCAGCCGATGCTATTACATCAGTCTTTCTTGCTGAGGAGCTCAAAGCAGAAGCAGTTCGCACGTGCCAATTGGCCACTATGTGAATTTTCGTTTACGAATTTAATAATCCTGAAGTCTTCTAAAGTTAAGTACCCCATTGGGGATCCTTTTTTCTTGCTCTAACTGATGTCAGAAAAAGTTAACAATTGTTTTGCCTGTGGAAAACAAATACCTCACAGAGATTTTCATTCTTACTGCGTCACCTGTTTAGACGCAGACCACAACGTCCCTCGCTGTCGGTTTTGTGCCTTATTTAACACCCAAACCATTTGTCGTTGGGCTCTCTTTGTCGGTAAATTCTTTCCCTCTCGATCTCCATATTCTGAAATGGCTTCGGTAAACCATCCAACTACCGATATTCCAAAAAAAGTAAAGATAAAGACAGAGACAGACTGCATACGTCCAAAACTGCCGATAACGCATCCGTTAAGCTAGTCGCCAGTCTGCCGGTACTCCGGTGCTTTCGCATCCCCTGATGCCCATGTCAGTGGATTTGCAGCCCTGTACTAAGACTTATTCGGAGTCTGGTATGCCACGAGACTCTTCTTTGACTATGGAACCTGCAGATGTCTTTACCTTAGATGGATCCGGAGCCGCTGAGCAGGCACCGGCTTCTGAGGCAGTTATTCGCTCAGCCAATGTTCAGCCCGAACCAGTGACTTCTTTTTTAACCAAAGCTACAGAGTTTCTTAGGCCCAGAGTACGCACTATGCCTAGAAAACCGACAACCAAAGCGCATGCACCTGCTCCCATGCCACAAAAACAAATGCTTAGAATGGCTGAAGACCTTATTACACTGATTAGGGGAAGTCGGCCTTCCCCTGCTAAGAGACGGAGTCCAGTCCCCTTCAGCTTCTACAGACTAGGAGTCCGATGACCCTGAAATTTTTGATTATGAAGACCTGCCCGTATCTGCTTATGAGGATTCAAATGCAGAGGAATCCATTCCCTCTGCCTCCCCTCCAGAGGATTTTTCTTTTGATGAAACATTGCATACCTTATGAGACCATTTCCACTGGGAATGACAAGACTATCCTCAGTCCAAAAAGAGACTCGGAGAACTTCTAAAGTTGCCTCAACACAGGCCTTTAGCAATACCGCCTGTCCTGGGTGTTGTGGATGATGTTTTTATGGAATCCAGTCTTACTCCTGACACTTTACCTCCTGCCTCTAGGAAACCAGACAGGTACTACAGAGTACCTGACACTCACAAATGTCTTTTCAAGAATCCTACTGCTGACCCAGAGATCATTTCCCAGGGGCCTAAAGGCATCAAGGCTACTACAGCCAAGAATCCCACCCCTTCGGACAGGGATTCCAGAGCTTTGGACAGAGAGGGCAAAAAGGTATATACCTCTGCAACTCTTGCTATTAGGGCATTGAATTTTCAGTTTCACATGCTGAAGTACCAGCAACATATTATGGAACTTATTAAACAAAAAGTGGCAACATTTTCACTGTGCAGAAAGTAAAGAATTGCAGGAGCTTATGCACTCTGCAAGCCAAGTCAGCAAGCATACTTTGCAGTGTGGCTTTGATGCCCTAGAAGCATCTTGACAGGCAGCTGTCACTGGCTCTGTACTGAGAAGACATGCTTGGCTGAAGGAGCAGACCTTGCCAGACCATGTCAAATCAAAGTTACTAGCCGCTCCTTTGAATGAGGACTGTTTGCACCAAAGCAGAAAAGGTTCTTAAAAAGATGGAAGAAAAAGCTAAGTCTGTGCAGACTGTTAAAGAATTCTTACAAGTGCAACCCCCTAGATTCAGTAGGCATTACCCTTCCAAACACTGGTCCTTTCCTGCCCCCTCCAGGCCTTCTCAAACCAGACCCAAGGGAAACAGACCACCCAGAATACAGTCTCAGGGTATGCAGAGATCTAAGAAATGGAGTGCCCCCACCCTTAAAGCAGGGAGTAGTAAACCACCTCCTTATGGAAAAAGCTCACAATGTCTTCTTTACTCCACTCCCCAGCCCTGCCCAATTGCTTGTGCCCCTAGGAGGAAAACTTGCCCTTCATGCAAAAACCTGGATGTCCATCACTCAGGACCGGTGGGTCCTCAACATTGTATCCCAGGGATACAAATTTTATTCCATTCAGTGCCAACCCCAAGCGGGTTTCCATACCTTCCTCCAAACCAGTGGGCAGAGGCTCAAAAGCAAGTACTTTCCCTACTCAATATCAGAGCTATTCAGCCAGTTCCAGTCGAACAGAGGGGTCAAGGATTCTGCTCCAGACTCTTCCTGGTACCCAGGAATGACGGCTCTTGGTGCCCAATCTGGATCTTTCCATTCTCAACACCTTCCTGGTGGTACCAAAATTCAAAATGCTTACCCTGCAACAGCTTCTTCCTATGCTAGCCAAGGATGCCTAGTTAGTCACCCTAGACTTAAAGGAAGCCTATCTGCATATCCCCATAAGGGAATCATGCAGGAAGTATCTATGTTTCAGGGCATGCATTATCAGGTCTTTGCACTTCCCTTTGGTTTATCTACTGCGCCCAGAGTATTCACAAAATGTCTGGCTCCAGCCATTGCATACTGCAGGCAGAGAAATATCCAAATTTACCTGTACTTGGACGACTGCCTGACTCAGGCGGACAGTCAGGAACTGCTGCTGCAGCACCTGACATTTGTGAAAAACCTTCTCACCTCCTTGGGGTACACCATCAACTAAAAGAAATCAAAACTGATACCCAGTCAAAAGATTGTATTCCTGGGAGCAAGCTTAGACACAACTTCCCAGATGGCATTCCTCACCTCAGAAAAACAAGTCTATCTGACAGACTACTTCAAACAAATGGCCACCAGAACCCAACTATCTGCAAGAAAAATACTGCAAGCCCTAGGGGTCATGGCCTCATGCATACTGCTGATTCCATATGCAAGACTGCATATGAGGAAACTCCAATGGTACTTAAAAAGTCTTTGGTGCCAACGTTCTCAGGACCTGGAAACAATCATTCCTATCATACCCTGTCTAAGGACAGAGTTCCTCTGGTGGGCAGAAGCATGCAGCCACAACAAGGGACTGCCATTTACTCAACCCAAAGCCACCCAGACCCTAACCACAGATGCATCAGACTATGCCTGGGGGGCACACATGGACGGAAAATGTATTCAGGGCCACTGGAGCCCATGTCAAATTCATCTGCACATCAACCAAAAAGAGATGCTAGCTGTACAGAATGCCCTGACAACTTTCAGATCCCTAATCTTTCCAGGACAACTGCTAATAAAAACAGACAACACCACAGTTATGTGGTACATCAAAAAGCAGGGAGGAGCCCATTCCTACCCACTCTGCAGGCTAGCCATGTCCCTGTGGAACACAGCCGTGGACATTCAAGTCCATCTGCAAGCTCAATTTCTGCCAGACAAACTAAACTTACTGGCAGACGACTTGAGCAGAAATCTCCTAGATCCACACGAGTGGCAATTGGAGCACAGCACTTTCAACCTTCTGATTCAGTAATGGGGGACCCCAGAGGTGGATCTCTTTGCATCCCCCTACAACCACCAGCTCAACAAATTCTGCACCAGGAATCCTCACAGCAGGTACCCACTCCTGCGCAGCCTGACATCGGTGCCACCCTGGCACCTACACCAGAATCCAACCCTCCTGTCTCAGCAGGAGGGACAGATTCTGCATCCACAACTGCAAACCCTAAATCTTGCACCCTGGCTTATTCCTTGAATTCTCCCCCAGCAACCTTAAGCAAACAGGTGCTGGACATCATTCTTGAAGCCAGAAGACCCAGTACAAGAAAATCCTATGCTGATAAGTGGAAACGGTTCTGCTCATGGATTCAATCTAAAGGAGAGGACACAACACTGCCCTCTCTGCCGCTTATCCTGGATTACCTAGCAGATCTACTCCACAAGGGCCTGTCCTCCTCCTCCATTAAGATACATGTCTCAGCCATTTCTGCTCATTACAACACTGAGCCATCTCTCTTCTCTCACGCTCTTATCAAACAGTTCCTGAGAGGGGCAAACAACTTAAGGCCACCAAGGAGAGCACCCACCCCTGCTTGGGACCTTAACTTTGTACTGGAAAAGCTCACGCTTCCCCCTTTTGAATCTGCTGCATCAGCAGAGTTACAATTCCTCTCTTGGAAAACAGCTTTGCTTCTAGCCATCACATCAGCTAGAAAAGTGTCTGAGCTACAAGCACTCATGGCTGTGGGAACCCTTCATTATTTACCATGCTGACAGGGTTTCCCTCAGGACTAACCCTTCCTTTATGCCCAAAGTGGTGTCCAGTGTGGCTCTCAATCAATTCATCCATTTGCCCACCTTCCTCCCTAATCCTCAGAATAAAGGGGAAAGGATCCTGCACTCCTTGGACATGCACAGACAGCTCAGATTCTACCTTGATAGGACTAAGCCCTTCAGAAAATCCTTCAGAAAATCTGACCAGTTACTAGTCAGCTTTGCAACAGGGGCAGAGGGCAAGGCCATTTCAAAACAAACCTTTTCCAAATGGATAGCACACTGCATCCATTTCTGCTACAAGCACCATGGGAAACCAACCCTTCAAGGGGTCAGAACACATTCCACTAGGGTAACATCTACCTCTACAGCATTTCTCAGGAGAGTCCCTACCAGGGATATCCTGGAGGCTGCTACCTGGAGTTTTGTACACACCTTCACCAAGCACTACCACCTGCCTATCTTTTCCATGTCCAAGGCAGGATTTGCTACAGCAGTCATACTAGCCAGCCCTAACTCTTCTTGACTTCCTCCACCCTTCTTCAGCTTTGGGAATCCACCCAAGTGTGATGACTGCAGCAGTGAAACACGAAGAACATAGTACAGTTGTGTATGCTTACCATAAATGTAGATGTTTGAGTGTATTCACTGTTGCAGTCCTGGTTTCCCTCCCTCCAGCCCCCTGGATTTCTCTCTTTCCTATCTATGGCTATTACTAACCCTTTCTGGGGTATTGGTATTTACTTTTTACTGGTGATGCATTCCCCACCATAACCTAGCTCCCTATTTGGGGGGCTTCTGACATTTGGGGCAAGAAAAGCTGATGTAATGGCATCGGCTGCTTGTTTTTATACCCCTGATGACGTGACATCAGTCCTGGAGCGACAGCATCTGATGCAGAAATACTAAGTCTCTGATATTCAGGCCGACAGAGGGCTACCTGCAGGCAGATAACCCAAGTGTGATGACTGCAACAGTGAATACACTCAAACATCTACATTTATGGTAAGTGTATACAACTGTACTGTATCATGACCCCCCCCCCCCATTTTCTGGCCTAATACCTCCCCTGTCAGCTAATGTGAAGGCCTGTTGCACCTTTTCCTAGATGTACAAATTCCTGCACAGGTCCCATGAAGTGTGCTGTACAATTGTATTTTGGCACACCTCCCTGGCTCCATATTGCCAAATGTTGTACACCTCTGTCCAGTAGGTTTTAGTATTACAGAGGCTGGAACAGCTCCCTCTCCTCAGGATGGACAAGCCAACATGTACCACTCACTCACACTACCCCACTCCCACTGCTCGGACTGTCCGGCACCTCTGCTACTCCTTGATCACGCTCCAGCTGGGCTGCAGTGAAAGCTTCATCCCACTGCCCCACTGTTAAGTCCTTTTATTATTTAAAAACATGTGCTGTTACTAGTATAAGCTTATACCTTGTATATTATCATACAATGTTTATCTTTGCCTGATGGCCCAGGGTCATGATGGACGAGGGTCTTTGGATCAACTCATCTATCCAATTAATACGGGTAAATAAGTAAATCTCTAAAAGAGCCAGTAAACAGAAAAATGTAGTTCTGTAGTCAGCTGTAAAACTAGAGTAACCTGTGTGTGAAAATAATGTTTGGTGCTGTGTGTTTGCTTTTCAAGCTAAGAGGTGAAGTATGTACGTATCTCCCAAGTTTACCATTTACCAAGATAGATTGATTGATCACTTAGTTAACTTCCTTGCTGGATTTTACATTATTTTATTATGAGACACTTATTGACTTTTTTTTTATCTAACACTTTTTTTGTTGTTGTTTTGTACATATTTTGCAGTACTAGTAGTGATAGTAGTGTCATCATCATTTTGGGGTACATCTTGTTTTGTGGAGTTTAAAGTGAGTTCTGCCAAGTCCTAAGTGCATTTTTGGTTGTCTTCATGTTGTTCCACTTCTGCAGCCAACCATAAATTCCTGCTTCAGGGTAGTTTGGCAAATTTGGTTATATTATGTGCTCATTTACGAGATTACAGTAACAGTCTAACAACCTCATAAAATCTCTGTGTGTGTGTGTGTGTGTGTGTGTGTGTGTGTGTGTGTATATATATATATATATATATATATTGTTAGATGCTGAACCAGGGCTAGCGCTACTGATATGAGACTGGCAGTGGTCCAGTACTACTGACTCTGTTGAACACTGGGTACTCATACTGACTAGCTATTAAACAGAAGTTAGCCATATTGTCTGGTTATTGAACACAGTTTAGTCCGTTGATTGAATATTAAGTGCTGGTTGTGTCAGTAGTATTAATTACCTTCTGCAATACAAGTCAGACGTACCAAACTGAAGTTGGCAGAGAGCCACTCTCTCGCTGAATGAATAGTTAAATAGTATTTTTCATACTGTGAGGATACTGTTTACTGATAACAAGAATGAAAAGTAGAGGAGGAATCTGTTTTTGTATGTATGTTGCCAGTGTAGTGACCCTGTTTTTCTGCATTTTATATGGGGATATTCTCAGCCCCTTTCAACTGTTGGCTGTAAGAGCAGCTGGTCTTTTTACACTTTACAGTACAATACACTTTACACCGTTGTATACCTAGATGCTGATTATTTTATGCGTCATTACTAGTTGGGTGACGTATGAAACAAGAGCTGTTTACAGCTTAGTTTTGAGGATATATACGTTGCACACCTGTTTATTCTAAGCAATGGATTCGCAGGTCCTCCAACAGACCATCCCCTTGGGGCACCAGTTTCTTTCTCCTGCCTGATTCGTCAAGGAGAAGCTTAGACAAACAGCACAATGTAGTGCACTGTCACAAGTATTGTAAAGTGAATGTTGGGGCTTTACAACATGGTTAGATGGCTATGCACCCTACCAGCTCTCTGTAAAGCAGCAACTGCCATTATCTTGTACTAGAGATTTGGAAAGAAAGTTTAGAACTTTTTATCATGTGCTTTTAACACAGAGAAAGAAGATTGTCGTATTGACTTTTATCAGATGTTAGGCTGTCCTTAAACATTTTCTGACCTAGAGCTGATTAAAACTACAGTATACTTACATTGTTCTTGTTGTCACCTTATAAATGTACTGTAAGTACTGTATTGCATAATCATTTTAGTATTCTGTTTTTAAGTGTTCCTTGCTGTTCCCATGTACAACCCTGTGCAGAATGCTGGGAGTTATATATACTTTCTATTGCTTAATAGGATCATTGGAGGTTACTAGGCTAATGGCGCTAGGGTCCTTACAAGCCTAATCAAGTACAACCTCTGTCCCCAAGAATATTAAGGTATTAAGCGGAACTAAGTCAAAAACTACTGCTTCTGTCCAAGAGGAACACGTGAAACTCCCGGCATGAATTTGTGGATGTCCTGCAAGGATGCAACTGCAGTCCTTACATATGGGTTGTCCTGCCTCAGGCAGCCTTTCGGTCGGCCGGATTTCAAAGTCTGGGTCCGGCGTCGGCTGATGTCGCCCTTTCCCCGACGTCAGAGCGCCTGGGGTATAAAAGCGTCAGCCGACGCCATCTTCTTCAGTCTTTCTTGCCGTTCACAAGTGCCGGTCGGCCAGCTCCTGTGTTTTCAGCTACTGAAGTCTTCAAAAAAGCTAAGTACCCCGTTGGGGACCTTTTCTTGCCTCAGCCGATATCAGATAAAACTGTAAAAGTTAATAATTGTTTAACTTGTGGAAAACAAATACCTCATAAGGATTTCCACTCTTATTGCTTACCCTGCCTAGGCCCAGAACACAACGTCTCGGCCTGTACAGCTTGTGCTTCTTTCAATAAACGCACTCTTAGGCGTCGGTCAGAGTTTGCACAGGATTATTTTGGGGAAGATTTCTGTTATATCATGCCGTCGGAGCTTCCGACAGCACATTTACCTAAAAAAACGGAAGGATAAGGACCAACACTCGCGGTCCACGGTCTCGACCGACACCACACTTAGGCCTACCGCGAGTGTCTCGGTCTCTTCTAAGCGGGTTTCACAACCGCTACAGACCGACGACACCGCCGCCCCCACTGGTTGCCGGTACGGAGGCCAGCTCGGTGCCGGTTTCTGTTCTCCCCTCTGAGACCGTAGCCCAGGATATCTCTGACACCATTTCAGTGCATAAGACTACTCCAGCACGTGGGGCTGCCAGGCCTCCAGTGTCTATGTCCATTAAGGCCTACACACGTGCTAAGGCTGTCAAACAGGCTAAGTCTCTCCCTCCAAGATCTGTTTCTCTGGGATCCACTTCTGGTTCTCAAATTTTAAGTTTAGCTGAGGACCTTATTTCTTTAATTAGGGGTTCTCAGCCACATCCAGATAGAGGCTCTCAGCCACCTTTTGTCAAGAGGCCTCGGGTTGAGCAGGTAGATCCCCAGTCCTCCGATGAGGCCTCAGGTGATTCTGCACATTCAGACTACCAGGAGGAGGCCTTCCCGGCCTCTGAAGATTCTGATCTGGAGGAATCCATTCCCTCTGCTTCTCCTCCTGAGGAGTTTTCCTTTGAGAAAACGCTTCATTCCATGAGGGAACACTTCAAATGGCAAGGCCAAGAATACTCAGATTCTAGGAAAGGTTAAGGGAATTTTTAAAGATACCTCAGCATAGACCCTTAGCTATTCCTCCAGTTTTAAATGTTTTAGATGATGTGTACTTAGAATCTAGTGTTTCCCCTGACTCCCTCCCCCCTGCCCCTGTCAAGCCAGACAGGTACTACAGGGTCCCAGACACACATCAATTTCTGTACAAGGGCCATACTGCTGACCCTGAAACTATTTCTCAGGGGCCTAAAGGGGTTTCCTTCACTACTGCTAAGAATCCACTTCCTTCGGAAAGAGATTCTAGGGCTTTAGAAAGGTGGGGCAAGAAAGTATATACATCTTCCACCCTTTCTATGCAAGCATTAAATTGTCAATTCCATATGATTCAGTATCAGCAATACATGTTGGATGACTTGCAAAAGAAATTGGCTTCCCCTGAACCATTAGATAGAAAGGGGTTACAGGAATTGGTTCATAATACTCAGCAGGTTAGCAACCATTTCCTTCAGTGTGGATATGATGCATTGGAAGCTTCATGTAGAGCAGCAATGACAGGTGCGGTCATACATGAACATGCTTGGTTAAAGGAACAAACATTGCCAGACCATGTGAAAATTAAGCTTTTGGACGCACCACTAGAGAAAGATAAGCTGTTTGGTGCTACTGCACAAGAGGTTTTAAAGAAAATAGAGGAAAAGGCAAAGTCAGTGCAAACAGTCAAAGATTTGCTCCAGGTACAGCCTCCAAGATTCAGCAGGAATTGGCCTTCTAAGCATTGGGCCTTTCCAGACACAGATAAATTTCAAAGAGGCAAAAACAGACGTGGCAGAGGTAGAGGGCAAACTCGAGGCTCCTACAGAGGACGCCAATGGCAGCCTCCGAACCAGAGAGGTGGGGCAGGACCTTCCACTGCTCGCAGGACAATCTCAATGACTTGACTTTGACTCCGCCATCCAGGGCTCAATTAGAAGCACCTTTGGGCGGCAAATTATCTTTATTCTCACAAAATTGGCACAATATTACAAAGGACAAATGGATACTGGACAGAATAGACAAAGGATACAGACTCCATTTTCATACACTACCAACAAGACATGGCAGGCCAAACCTGCCACCAAATCAAAGGGCAGAGGCACTCAAACAAATAACAAACCTACTTCAAATAAGAGCAATAGAGAAGGTTCCTTCTGCAGAACAAGGCCAAGGATTTTATTCAAGACTGTTCCTTGTTCCAAGAAAAGAAAGCCAATGGAGACCCATTCTGGACTTGTCCGCACTGAATACTTACCTTATTGTGACAAAATTCAAAATGCTGACTTTACAGCAACTCCTTCCCATGCTGGGCAAGGGGTCTTGGCTGGTAACTCTGGACCTCAAGGAGGCATACCTGCATGTCCCAATCAGACAAAGTTGCAGAAGATACCTCAGATTTCTTGCAGGCTCAGAGCATTATCAATTCTCAGCATTGCCCTTTGGCTTATCTACTGGGCCCAGAGTGTTCACGAAATGCCTGGCATCAGTAATTGCACATTGCAGACTCCAGGGGATACAAATACACCCTTACCTGGGCGACTGCCTTATACAAGCGGACAGCCAACAAGCCTTGTTAAAAACTTGGACTCGTCATTCACCTACTGCAGGCCTTGGGATACACAGTCAGTATTCAGAAATCAAGTCTCGTACCATCCCAACAAATACCTTTCCTGGGTGCCACACTGGACCACGAACACCCAGATGCGTTTTCTGACAAAAGAAAAACAAAAACAATTACCAGAATACTTAAGAAAATTGGCAACACACACCCAGATGACTGCAAGGAAAATCCTGCAGGCCCTGGGTTTCATGGCATCTTGCATTCTTCTGATCCCTAAGGCTGCATATGAGGAAACTACAATGGTATCTAAAAGTTTATGGTCTCAACACAGCCACAGCCTGGAAGCATTGATCCCACTCATTCCATGCCTTCAAAAGGAATTTCTGTGGTGGGCTAAGGCAAGCCAGATAAACAAAGGTCTGCCTTTCAGCAAGCCTCATACAATTCAGACCATAACAACAGATGCCTCAGACCATGGATGGGGGGCGCACATGGAGGGCAGATGCATTCAAGGACAATGGATACAAAAAGAAAAGCACCTGCACATCAACCAAAAAGAAATGCTGGCAGGGATACATGCAATCAAGGCCTTCGAAAAGTTCATGCATCAGGGCCATCTACTAATAAAGACAGACAATACCACAGTTATGTGGTACATAAACAAGCAAGGAGGTACCCATTCCTACCCTCTTTGCAGACTGGCAATGAATCTCTGGGACATCTCCCTACAATTGAAAATAGAGCTACAATCCCAGTTTGTACCAGGGAAGGACAATGTTCTGGCGGACAGCCTAAGCAGAAACATCATGGATCCACACGAATGGATGTTGCATCCAGACATTTTCTTACAAATAACTCAAGCATGGGAAGGCCTGACATAGATCTTTTGCCTCCCACCTCAATCACCATCTGAAAAGTTTTGCACAAGGACATACCATCCTCAAGCATGGAAGGTGGGCCGCTCTCCTTCAGTTGGAACTCTCTAACACTATATGCCTTCCCACCTCTTCCTTTGATGACCAAGGTGTTACTAAAGGTCAAGACAGAGCAACCGAAGTCATACTGATAGCTCCAGACTGGCCAAGACAACACTGGTACCCAGTGCTCTGGAGCTTGCGGACACACACCAATCCGTGGCTCCTTCCTCAAAGGCCACTTCTTCTGAAACAACACAATTACAGGACACTACAGCTTGAAAACATTGAAGGCTGACAGCTTGGAAAGATTATGACTATTCCTCAGGATACACTTTCCGAAGGGTAAAAAAAGATATCATCCTGGAGTAGCAAGAGAAACCACTAGAAAAAACATACTCAGCAAAATGGATTTCTTATCTTATCTGGAAAAAGAAAAGGGACCCACCCATGATGTGAGCATTCACAGATCCTGAATATTTGGCTGAAATGCTCCACAATGGCCTTTCATATTCTTCCATAAAAATACGTTAGGCAATATCTGCCAAATATAACACTGATCATACATTTTTCTTTCCCATTGCTAAGACCTAAGACAGTTTACCTAGATAAAAACACAAACAACCTCGACCACCAATGCCAATGATCACATGGACCTCAACTTCAAAATGGAAGTGTCTTCTCTTCAACCAGCAGCATCTTCCAGGAAGTCTCTTCAGCTGTCTTCAGAGAAAGCTTTTTCTCTGAGCCTTAAACTCAGCAAGAACTGAGCCTGAGCTACAGGCCAGGCTACAAGTACATATTTTTCTCATTTTTCATCAGGACAGAGTTTCTTTGAGAACCAATCCGTCCTTCATGCCAAAAAGGTGGTATCCAGGGTGTCCCTGAATCAAGCTATTCACCTGCCTACCTTCTTTCCCAATCCTCAAAATAAAGGGAGAGACTTCTGCACACCTTGGACATACACAGACAGTTGCGCTTACTACTTGGAGAGCAAGTTTTTCCGAAAATCTGACCAGCTTTTTGTAGCTTACGCTGCTGGATTGCAGGAAAAGCAATTTCCAAACAGACAATTTCTAAATGGATTGGAAATTGCATTAGGTCTTCTGCTTTCATAAGCTGTGCCATCTGACATCAGGCCACATTCCACCAGAGCTACAGCCACCTCCACAGCCTTTTTAAGAGGTGGCAACAAAGGACATTTAGAAGTTGCTACATGGAGCTCCGTGCATACATTTTCCAAACATTACAACCTGCCTTTATATTCCAGATCCAGAGCAGGCTTTGCTTCTGCAGTCCTGCAGGGCATTTTAGCTACACCATCTTTGTCTTAGTGCCTACCACCCCCAGGTTGGCTATGGTATTCAACCCATATGTAAGGACTGCAGTTGCATCCTTGAAGGACATAGTACAGTTTTGTACTACCATAAATGTAGATGTCCGATATGGTATGCAACTGCAGTCAGGCCCTCCCTCCCACCTACCCCTCTGTGGTATTCCTTTGGGTTTCTACCCCTCATTTTAGCTATCTGGGGTAATCTTTTTTATGAATTGTATTTGTTTTTTGTTTATGTAATTGTCTGGAATTTTTCTATTTTTCAAAAAATTTAGCCTTCTTTAGAGGGCACCTGGCATCTGGGGCAAGAAACACTGAAGAAGATGGCGTCGTGCTGGCTTTTTTATACAGGCGCTCTGGCAAGAGGGAAGATCCGACATCAGCAGGACACGGATAGACTTTGGAATCCGGCCAACCGAAGGGCTGCCTGAGGCAGGACAAACCCATATGTAAGGACTGCAGTTGCATACCTATCGGATATCTACATTTATGGTAGGTACAAAACTGTACTTTTCCCAGCCAGTCATCCAAATTACGCTTAAATGGGGTCAGTGAGGGGCTGTGCCTCACCTGGATTGGAAGTTTGTGCCAGAGGACATATCTGCCTCCCCAGCAAGTCCTGTTGGATGTGTCATCTTGCGTTGAGTTCCCTAGAGCGAGTGCATCTTATACCATTTGATTTACAAATGTGCAACATCCCATTAGTGCAGGATCTGAGATGGCTTTATATGCAAGGCAGAGGTCACCTCTGAGGAGTCTGTAAGACAGAGTAAAGTGACATTTATTTCAGTCGGTCAGTGCATGACATAGGCTGAAGACCCTGAATTTTCTTTCTAAGAAACCTTTGAGGTCTTTTCAGTTGCTGCAGGTGCCTGGTAAGGTACATACCAAAGGTTGCATTGTACTCTGTTATTGGCCTGATGAGTATGGAGTACAGGGAGGTTATAACTTCATTTGTTCTATATGTAGTGCCCTTACTTATGAGGTGGGTGACATAGAAAGCCTTTCTTACCACTGTGGAGACGTGATGGCCAAAGGAAAGGTTGCTGTTTACCCATGTGCCCAAATCTCTCACCACTGATTTGCATGCTGAGGGTGTTATTAATGTGGTAATCTGCAGGGACAATGCCCTTGCCAAAGGGGATGATGATGCATTTTTTTTGCATTGAGTTTTAGCCCATGACTTTGGCACCATTTAAAGGAGAAAATCATGTTTACAGGTTTATAGATTAGTACTAGTCTAACTGCCTTTGTGAGCCGTTTTAAGCCTAGCCAGTTAACCCATGTGAGAATCAAACCGTGCACCTTGTGTTTTTAGTTGTTCTGGTAGATTACAGGTAATTTCTAGTGAAATATGACAACAGCTTGCTGTGGTAACTGCACACATCACGGATACAGTACTCCAAATTCTGCCATGCAAAATGGAGAAGCAGCTACAGAATTTCATTTTTAATTTTTAAAAAACAGTTCCTAAAGCCTGACACAGGTTTGGCACTTTGCAGACACCAGCGTTATATGGAAGAATGGGCTAACATGTAATGGTGTACCATGGGGTCCATCTAAGTCCGTGAGAGGCATTTCTACTGTTTAATATCTGATGTGACTACAAACTGGCAAAATAATTAAACAGCATGATTAATATAGCTTCTAAATCTTTCTGTGCCCTGTATAATAAATGTATGACTTGACATACTGTATTAGGGCCCATTGACCTAAGTTGAGCATGGCCCCACAAACATCTCATAACACAACATTGCATTTCAGCACTGTCTTCTATATGGGTTTGGGGGTGGAATCAACAAACCAGCAGTGAGCTTCAGGAATTGTCTTTTAAAGTTCTGAAGGAACTCTGGAGGCTGTTGGATGGCCTTAAAGAGGGGGCAATGCAGTATTGTGTGTCTCACAATGGCAGCAACTTCACTGTGGTCGCTGCATGCTCTGTTCAGAAGATAACCTTTTGTTGCTTGTTTGGTCAGGTTCAAGCAGCTTTGTTAGACACAAACACATCAGAAATGAGGCTTTGTAACTCAAACTTAAATAAACTTATAAACAGACTGACTACCACACACATACATGTTAACACTCTGGCTATTCTCTCAAAATGGCACTGCTGCCTACACGTGCTCTGCATTTGTATGCACTTGCCTACAACTGGAAATGCTTCTTAAAGGTACATACACGCTATGATCTACACCTTTAATCTACATTCTCCGACTTATTTCTATTAACCCCCTCTTACTGAATCTGCAACCTGCATTGTAGATATTGTAAGTAGTTATTTGTAAATAATTATGATGCATGTTTTGCGATTATATCATGCAACAAAATAAAATCTATCCTTGCTTTAAACTACTGTGTAGCTTTTAAGTTTTTAATAGCTAGTATGAATTTTTTTATAATGCGTATGTATTAATAACCGTTAGTGTACATGATTCTCATTTAGAACCCTTTTGGACTTGCCATTAATGTTCATACTTCTGGTTAATGCCTGAAGTAGGTCCATTTGGGATAGTCCATTATGCCAGTTACTAAACATAATAAAAAAATAAAAATATGTTGCATTGTAATGAGCACATGAGGTACTTTTCCTTCAGTGCAGCTGGAGCAGTTTTTGTTTCATTTTTCTATCTTCTATAAAGTTCTGTTCTGCACAGTAATGTCCATTATAAGTGATAAAAGCGCGCACACACACACACACACACACACACACACACACACACACATCCGAGTAAAACCACCACCACGTAAAAATGAATGTATTTAATAGTATAACTGGTAAGCACTTTCACTACATAAAATAGCTTCTTCAGACCAAAAGTGAGAACATAAAACATCCGTATTAAAATAGAATTACATCACTACCTGTTATACAACTAACCAATCATAAGAATCACATATTTAAAGATACAGGTACCTGATTTCTATAAAACGCGAAACAAAAAACACACTTCTAAGAGATGTATGAAAGAAAAAAAATCTAAAAAATAAAAACATCATACAAGTGTGCATAAATTGCTCCGAGTTGTGTAACAGGTAGTGATTTAACTCTATTTAGAAAATGGGCAACCTGTACATCAGTACACTGATTGGAGAATGAACTTTCTCCAGCAGGGTATTAATGTACAAGTAATGCCTGGTGAAAAACAAGTCCATTGCTTCACAGCAGCATATCAAGCTGCCGTGGAGCACAGACTTGAAAAAAAATGCTATTATTTTACGCTCGTTAAGTAGCAGTTCTGCTGTTTAGCGAGCATAAAATATAAAAAAAAAAAGAGAGAGAGAGAAGGGACTGTGTGTATGTGAGATCGAGAGAGAGAGAGAGAGGGGGACTGTGTGTATGTGAGATCAAGAGAGTTGGAGAGAAAGTGAGAGCGATCGTGTGTCACTGAATGCATGTGTGAATGCAGAGTCTATACACTTTTATACAACAGATTGTATAGGCTTTAATGTAAGTTTTGGTGTAGTTACCACTTCCGGTTGGGGGGTGGGGCTTGGAATGGGTATAGTTTGCTTTTGTGGATTTTTTTTAGTCTGATTTCACCCTTTGTGAGTCCTGGGGCTATTGCCAGTTTAAAGGTGACTGATTTGTGGTCAGATTTAAATAAAGAGGATCCAGCAGTTGCGGTGGTGCTTTTGTTTGTCATGTTAGTGAGGACCAGATCTAGTATGTTTGTTCCTGTTGTTGGGGTTTGAATAATTTGTTCCAGGGCATTTGAGTTAACAAAGTCAAGGAACTCTTCCACTAGTGAGTTAGGGCTAGAGTATGTTTCCCAGGTGATGGTGGGATAATTGAAATGTGGAGAGAGAAGTGATGAGACTCTTGAAGTCGTCTGCTTTACCAAAATTATTGTTGGCTCTGACCCAGTCTGTTCTGGGCTTACCAGTTTCTAAAGTTACACTATTTAACTGGATTTCCAGTTGCATAGCCTTTATCTACAGTTCGGAGGGCAGACCTTTACCCCGCAGAATCAAGGCTCATTCTACCAGTTCGCTGTCTACCTCTGCAGCCTTTCAAGCCAGGGTCCCACTTGATAATGTTTGTGCAGCAGCTACGTGGACTACCCCTCACACTTTTATTACACATTACAAATTGGATTTAGCTTCCAGGGGTAGAGCATCCTTTGGCTCCACATTGCTTAGGAGTATTTTCCAGTGAGCCACCCAAGAATAAGGCGCTAGGGACGCTGTCCCATATGTAAAAATTAAAGCGAGATCGGACTACCTAACATAAAGAAGTTATGTACTCACCATAATGTTCCATGTTGGTAGTCTATCTCACTCTTCATTTTTACCAACCCGCCCTCCTGCCCCCATCCGGGAAGATCTGGAGATAATGGTAATAATTTGGTTATCTTTGGTTGGAGACCCTTTAGTATTGGTTTGTCTGTTATGGTTATTTCTTCTAGTGAGCAGCAAACAAGATCTGGGGTTTGTACTGGTGCACTATGGGATACCTGCTTAGCCACGAGCCAACCAGAAGTCTTCGAACTTGTAAATCGGCCGAGTCGGAGCCGAGGATCTGCTCCGAACCCATATGTAAAAATGAAGGGTGAGATGGACTACCAATATGGAACGTTATGGTGAGTACATAACTTTTTTGTTATAGTTGGTAATTTTCACATCAGCAATTATGTTTTTGAGACCTTGCCTAAAAAAGGCACTATGGGGGAGGCAAGAGCCTTTCCCAGCAGCAGAAAGTCTAGTGGTGCCAGGTGCAAACTATCTCTGGCAAAGCAGCAAGGTTTGTCGACCATGTCATCCCAGGGTATCAAACTGGATCCCCTTTGAATGACACCAAAAACTAAGCCAATTGTTTAAATCAATCATTTTTTGTTTATATAGTGGCATCATTCTAGGTGAGAGTAATATGCTGCTCAAGGCTAGGGACATATCTGCTTGGGATACATTCTCAGAGAGCTCAATCATGTCTCTCTTCATATAGTCCAGTGAGGTATGTCTCAGGTCATTCACTCTAACATAAGCTATGACAGAGTCATAGTAGTACTTGTTGCTGAGAGACCTGAGTGCATGCGTGATCTGAAGAATTCCTGCACCGTTGTAGCAGTCTTTTGTTTTGGAGGTCTCTGGTGTTTCTGTAAGTTTTTTGAGAGAATCTCTGTGTATGTTGATTTACGTGCTGGATGTGTACTATGTGTGTGAGTAGTGGTACTGTGTGCATGAGTAGTAGTTGGTGAGTTGACAACCACTTCTGTGTTACTGTTTTGAGTGCAAGAGAGCAGGGATTCAAGATTCTTAATGTAGATACATCTCTTGCACTCTGTACTAGAGTGAGTTATTAGTAGATGGTTGTCAGTGTACATGAAGCTGTTTCTACATTGCCGCAGAAGA
The DNA here is from genome assembly GCF_019279795.1 of Protopterus annectens. Taxonomy (NCBI): domain Eukaryota; kingdom Metazoa; phylum Chordata; order Ceratodontiformes; family Protopteridae; genus Protopterus; species Protopterus annectens. The sequence goes on from NC_056747.1 coordinate 282,212,830, forward strand.
CCCAAGTCTAGAAGGCTGACAGGAGAAACAAGGGTTGTCCAACTGTCCATAATGCTAGATTTGAAGAGCTGTTATCACAAAGGGGGTGCTTTCAGGACTGCTGTAGGAGGTGCTGTGTAGATGTGTATTTCTAATGGAGGTTTTGGCTGGTGGTTTAATAGGTCACAGCTCACTAGCAATACTTCTTAGACCAGAGATGTACTAAAGACGAGAATTACGCTAATGTACTACAGCTGTGTCTAAGGGAAAACTTGTTTAAATTATGTCTGGCTATGGCGCACAATTGCTCGGCAGTGAGTGGTGCTGCACAACACGCAAACAAGCAGAAACCCACTCAATTGCAGTGCTTAAATATCAGAAGACAAAACCTGAAAAAACCTCAAAAGAACCAATGAGGGTGCTTACTCCAAACCCTAGACCAATCAGCCCACTTTTCTCACAAGGATACAGAAGGGCCCCTTCCAATCAAAGATGGCTTGGAAAATGTGCTCAGAATACAGCAGCCACTACAAACAGACACAGATACAGCAAACCTGTATCTCGACTATGTAACCGCTACTAGCTACACTAATTTAGGCCTTTATTACCATGCTTGGGGATTTCCTAGCTGAAAGCATAAGGCCCTACAGGAAAAACTCTGCACCTATACTGACACCAGCACAGCATGCAGGAGATCTCTGGCTATAGTCCTAAGAGAGACACCGTTATCCTTTCACTTCAGTGACTCTAACAGTGCCTGAGCAGAGGGCCTTCTGTGTGTGCGCACAAGTGTGCGTGCACGTGTGTTTGTAATTTGACTTTAAAACCATGTGCATTCTCACAGCTTAGTATCCTACTACTTGACTGGCTACAACATTTTTGGCCATGATGTGATGTAATATGCTCTAGAAAGAAAACAAGTAAACAGTAATATTAATTGGAGGTAGAAGGCATTAGTCACAATGATTTAAAGGGGTTCCTTTTATTTACTACTTTTGGTGTTACTGTCTTCACTCATGAAACACCGTATTTGTGCCCGTCTTATGCTGATTTCTGTGTTCCATGATAGCACTTGTTTGCCTATATTGTTCCATGTTGAATTCTTTTAAGTTTTTCAGTTTTTTTAGTTTCCATTAATTGTCACATGTGCAGTTTTAAAATAGAAGATTTTGTGCGGTCTGTACATACATTTCTGAGTTATGTACTCCAAGTGTAGGTTTTATTTTTTCAGTCTTGGTTTAACAAAAAAGAAAAAAACAACCCATTTGTGTTGTGCAGGCATGGTGTGTACTGCAGTGGGGGTTTTCAATTTACCCCACTGTTGTGTGACTGTGGAATTGATATATTAAAAGTAATGGGATGTAAGTGGTTTTTCTCCCTTCAAAAATATTTTATTCCCCCTTTTTTATACTTTCAGGTTATTTTTTACAATGTAGAAAAATTGATGAAAAAATAACTTATAGTATATTGATTCAGATTAACATAAGTAAACCATATTTCTGTCGTGCTCATTAAATGCAATGATATCTTATTCTGCACTTAATTCTTGTTAAAAGTGTTAACTCCAGATTACAGTAAGACTCCCAAGTTTGTTTTTGCCTGAAGTTTAACAGGGGACCTGCATTCCACAATTTTAATCTTCACTAGAGTAAAGGCTAAACATAAATCGATGTTCTGAAAAAGCCATTTAGATTAACCAGTAGCAGGAGTCTTGCTACTCAGTAGGTTTATTTCTGTTGTTCTTTTTATGGCTGTTATGATATTAGCTTTAACTAATTTTGTAGCGAACATCAGTATTGGATACATTTTGATTATCGTTGATAGGTTCATAGATAAGTGCTAGACTACTTGCCCTTGCAAGGCCATTTTAAGCTGAGCTAGTTTCCTTTTTTTGTGCTGTAATTAACCTATCTTGCTTGGTTAGATATTGGCCTTACCCATCCCATTGTCAATAATAATACGTTACCGCTATGAGAATAAATGGTAACATGCCATAGGTAATTGGAGGTGACCCATGCATGGGATAAAGCATTTAGGAGATGCCTCTGTCCATAGTAGTACAAGGTAGGGGGCAGGCCTGGGATAAATTTTCGGTTTCCCATCCGTAGATCTAAGTTCCACTTAAACCCTTTATTTAAAATGCATATTCTTGAGGTTTTTGACATCCCTTGTTTACTGTGGAATATCTAAATTAGACTGTAAAGGTAGTCCTGTTCTTTGGGGAAAATGGGATCCAGCATGTTGCCATATTAAAGCAACCAACATTATATTATTTTTTTTTTTTTTTTTGGGGGGGGGGGGGTTATACATGTGCAGATGTGCGCACTTACAACCACACCTAGGCAGACATGCACCTTGCAGCTGCTAGGCCTGTTTGTATACATTTTTCAGCAAATTAACTGCACTGTGTCTAATATGCTTTTGTGATATTTGCAATCATGATTTTGTAGCATTTGATGTGGTGATGCTTCTGTTTCTGAGGGATAGGTAATTTTTTTCTAAGTTGCCCTAAAATGTGGTCACTAACTTTCATTCAAAGCTAGTAGACTGATGTAGTGACCCTAAAGTGGAGAGGTGTGACCTGCAATTTCATACCATTTTGGCTGTGCACTCAGACGCAGCTGCATATAGAAGGTTTACTAGATTGACATATGATGATGTAAATGGTCAGTTACACTAGGTACAATTTATTGATTCATCTGGGTGGTTTCTGGAAGTTAAGTGCATCAGGTATCCCTGTGAATTATGCACAAGTGCCAGAGTTCAGCGAGTTATTGGCTGTATTCTTTGCTTGGAAATTAGGTTGTAATTTGAAAGAGGTGTTCTGTTTACTGACATTTTAACTTTTTCACCAAGTGCACCCTTTCACATAGCTCTTTAATGTCTTATAAGAATTAAACAATGTTCTTTTACTCTTTCAGGTCATTTATGACCTCAGGTGAATTTACTTGATAGTTGGAAAAAGCTAGGCTTTTGAGCTTTTGCAGTAGTGCCCTACCGCATTCTTTTAGTATCTTTTTTCCTGCTGCAATGTCCATGTGCTTTTTTTTTCAGCTGTGTCTAAGTACAAAATTTCACCTTAAAAATGCAGTTTCAAAGTTTCATGAAACATTTTTAGACTCTACACTTAAACATCTCTTTTGGATCCTGGGTGTCGTATTTCTTCCAAGCTGATCTCAGTGCCATGTGATGTGGCTGTAGCCAATGAAGCTCTTCCAAATTCATTTTTGCAGTTCTAACCAAGCATACCATTAAGAACTACATTTTTAACGCACACAACCTTTGTCACATGAATTCATAAGTATTCATTTTTTCTTTAGTTGATTGCAGATTATTGAGTTTTTGTATATGGTACTAGTTTGAAAACTGTGTACACACAGATTATTATGATTTTGAAATGTTTTTTCTGATTTTGAGATGTTGAAATGTTTGTTTTAATTGTGTTAATTATATTGTTTTCTTTGTTTAGCTTAGCATATATGCAATATTATTTAAATTACTATATTTTAATTTATTTTATTGTATGTAGTCTGTTTACCAGGGTAGTACATGGATCAAAATAGAATGTTTGTAGGCATAGCTCACTAAAACGGAAGTACTTCACTAACAGAGTGATCATAGAGGGTAGATACTCCTGCAGACAGTTGAAACAATTAGCAAATATTAGCAGAGTAGAAAAACAAATGTGGATTAATTTTAGTAGTGAGCATGATAGGTAAGTAGCAGGTGAGAACAGAGGGTAGAAGTAGAAGTGATATAGGTGAGGTGGTAGTTAGATGATGTGTCAAGTGGAAAACCTTTTGCAGCCAGTTTTTTTATTCAGCTGTCTTCTGAGTTGGGCTTTGAAATTAGGGAGACAGGAGATTTCTTTTAGATGAGGAGGCTGGAATTGACAGAATTTGGCTGCATGAATGGAGAAGGAGGAGTGGTCAGCACAGTACAGTTTGGTATTGGGGGGGTCTATATTGAGGGAGATAATTAGGAGAGGTTGCAGAGGTTGTATGGGAGGTTTTATTATGGAGTTTGGCAGCAAGAGGCAGGAAGGCATCTGGTTGAAGTAGTCTGAAGAGACCCTAGTAGTTGCTGAGCTCTGAAGGAGACTGAAAGTCATCAACATTTGGAGAGGGTGATGAGTGGTGTCCCTGATTTGGGGGGGGGGGGGTGAGTTGAATTGATCTTTTCCCTGATGTTTTCGTTGTGGTTATGGGTGTTAAGTGACTGATCCAGCTATAGAGCTATATATTTAAAGGGGGGTCTACTACAAGTGCTCGTGACACACTTGACTGCTGCCGCTCACTCATATTGGCAAGTACCCCCACTCCCACTTCCCAGATACTTCTGCACTTCCACTAAGCCATCTCTCCTAGATCCTGTCCCTAACCCTAAAAACAACTGCTGATTGCTCCCTAAGTCTGAGCCAAATTCCAATTGCTCACTAAATCTAAAATCCATCTCCCTGTTTCCTTTCCCCACCTACCAGTTCTGTGATGAGTCCTTGATGGCACCAGACTGCTGCTGCAGCTGCGGCCCTGAACTCGTATTCAAGTTTGAACAACAACTCTGCCAGGTAGGCGGATGCAGATGCAGCTGCTCTAGCCCATGGTTTCAAGTTCTGGAATTTCAGCCAGCTGTAAGGGTCCCGTTTAAAGGACGTGTTTGTTTCTATTGGGTACCATAGAAGTTTGTGATGTGGAGTTTTTTCAGCTTTTGTGAGGTTACAGATGTACTTTTTGCTTTGGAGGGGTTTAGGAGTAGCTTATGGTTGTTCAGCCAAGAATTACGGAAATGCAGATCAGACTGATGCTGGGTTTGAATAGTTATTGTCTTTATTTCATCTATGTTGAAATTGATATTATTTAGTATATGTTTAGCTCTAATTTCCTAAATGTTGTGTAATATATGCTTGTTTGAGTTTTACCTCTTTATTAAAGCACAGTTATAAAAGATAAAATGAGATGATGATTTCTAAGTCTTAAGATGCGCAATATCAAGTCAGAAGGTTCATGTTTACAATCATTAGAATTTCTGTGGTTTTCTTTGTGAAAGCTCTTCTCAAATTATGCTCTGTTCACATATGTGTGTGTTTGTGTGTCTTTGTCTGGCTGTGTGTGTGTGTGTGTGTGTGTGTGTGTCTTGGGAAGAGGTGGTATAGGGAAACATTGATATGTGAGAAGTGGAGAAAATAAGATACCAAACCTCTTTATTCTTACAAGTGAAAAAAAATAGCACAATCTGAGTTAACCCATTGCTCATTCATTTTAATTCATGCACTTGTTACCATTCGTTCTCTTTTCTGTTAGCATGCCTTTCTTACTCATGTTATTCCTTTTAGTGGCTGCTGTCCTGTCCAGTACTCCTAGGTTCATAGTTGTGTACTAGGCTAATGGCCCTGGAGCCTTTACAAGCCTAGCTCAAAAAAATTGCCCAGGCACTGTGCCACCCTGATGTTAGTTCACAGTGCCCCTATCTAATAGGGCAACTGGAATGATCCCTGGAGTGAACTTTACCTATCCACTCATCAACATTTCTGTTGAAGAGGGCCAGTGAGGTGCTCTGCTTGACATGAATGGGAAGCTTATTCCAGAGTATGGGCATTCTTTGGGAGATGAACCTGTCCCTCCAGCATGTTCTGTTAATTATGGTAATGAGGTTGTGATCTCTGGAGTATGTGGCACAGGGGGATTGGTATTTCTTTAGGTGTAGTATTTCAAGTTGGGCTGGGTCGGACATGGCTTTGTAAGTCAAGCAGAGATCACCTCTAAGTAAATAAGAGACTGAGAACAGCTGAAGTTTCTTGAGTCTGTCCATGTAGGACGTGTTTAAGGCCTAGGATCCTTTTTGTGAGGTACTTTTGTGGCCTCTCCAGCTGTTGTAGGTGTCTGGTCGGGTTCCTATCATATGATCGAAAGTTCATTTGACTGAAAGTTCATTTGACTGAAAGTTCATTTGATCGACAAGGATTTTAGGTGGGGGGCTTCGCCCCCCACACCCCCCGATGTGGGGGGCTGTGCCCCCCACACACCCCCTAACTATATACATCAACTCCAGGGTCGCACAACATTGGGGAAGGGGGCAAATCCCTGTCGATCAAATGAACTTTCAGTCAAATGAACTTTCAGTCAAATGAACTTTCGATCATATGATAGGAACCCGTCTGGTCAGGTACATGACAAACGGGGTGTTATATTCGATGATTAGTTTAATGAGTGATAAGTAGAGAGGGATGATGACCGCTTTCTTCCTGGATGCAAAACCTTTGGTTATAAGATGTGCCATGTAGAAGGACTTTCTGACCACAGTGGCAATGTGGTGGTCGAAGGTGAGGTGGCTGTCAACCTGGGTGCCCAGATCTCTTATGGCCACCTCAGTGTTCAGTGGGCTCCCATCAACGTGGTAATTCGTGGGAACTGAGTTTTTTCCAAAGGGGATGATAACGCATTTTTTGGCATTAAGCTTCAGGCCATGGTTCTGACACCAGTCATTGGTCTCAGAGAGGCCCTTTTGTAGGATGTCTGCATCAGTTGGGGAGTTGATAATGACTCCTAGCTTGCAGTCAGCAGCGAAGTTGGTCAACCAAAGTCCTTCTGTGTTGGCCTGGATGTCTGAGAAGTAGATGCCAAACAGGAGAGGGCCCAGGACCGAGCCCTGTGGGACTCCACTCATGACTGGTCGACAGTCTGAATTGTAATCCACTACTTTCACTCTGTGGGTCCTGTCTGTGAGCCAATGTGCAATCCGGGTAGTGATGTAAGGACTGATGCCTAGTTTGGTGAGTTTATCAATGATACCTGAGTGGGGAATGGTATCAAAGGCCTTGGCCAGGTCAAGGTAGACTGTATGCACTGTCTCACCCTCATCCACAGCCTTGGTGACTGCCTTGAAGTCAACCAGGTTCAGCAGGCAGGATCTCCCCTTGACAAAGCCAAACAGTGTGGGGTCAAGAGTTTGGAGATTGCCAATATCTTTGTTAAGTAGGTCCATGATGATCCACTCCATAGCTTTGCATACCAGACTCATCAGGCTAATGGGGCGATAGTTCCCAGGGTCTGTAGTTGCTCCCCCTTTATGGAGTGGGATGACTGTAGCACTGTGCCATTTGTTTGGGGGGGGGGTTGGCACTGAATCTGTCAGCCAGTATGTTGGCTATATCTGTTGGCTCATTGTAGGATGTGCCATTGTGCAATAGCTCAAAGCAAGTCTGAGTCTTGCCTTTGAGGTTTTTGATATAGCTATAGAAGGCTTTGTTTTTGGTGTCAGCCACAATTCTGCCTCCATAGCTGGCTTTAGAGGATTTGATAAGGGATCTCAGCTTTTGTTGAGACTGATAAAGGAGGTTTTCCAGTCTTGTGACTTAATTATTTTCTGCAACAGTTTCTTCCTTCTGTTGTAGAGTTTGTTGATGGCTGGGGACCACCAGATTGGCTTCCTTTTTTTGGAGGAGAGTGTCTTAGTTCTGTTTGGTATGGCAAGGTCCATGCATTTGTGTACATGCTCGTACAGTGCATTGGTGTATAATTCGGCAGTCATGCAACTATTTTCCATTGGCATGGGTGCTTAGAAGTTAGCCACCTCTGTTTAGGAGCCCAAAGTCGGCTTTAGAGAAGTTATTCAGGGTGGTCACCTTAGCGAGAGGTGTAAGTGAGATGGAGATTTCCATGGCGATCTGTTTGTGGTCAGATTTAACCAGGGAGGAATTGACTATAGGCGTGGAGCAACAGTCTCCCATGTTAGTGATAACTAGGTCGAGGATGTTGCTTCCTCTAGTGGGGGTCAGAATGAGCTGGTCCTGGGCATTGAAATTGAATAGTTTTCACAGTTGATGGAGGGGTAGTTGAAGTCAGCCAGTATGAGAGCATTGGGTTGGACCTTGATAGATTCCAGGGTGTTTGGGAACTTGGAGTGAGAGTCTAGAGACATGTTTGGGGTTCTGTAGCAGACTATGACTTGTATCGCTGTCTTACCCAGTGTTAGTTGTACCAGAAAGAATCTCAGATGAATTGTGCTGGGCTACCAGTCTAGAGGTGTGCGTATCCTTTAAGAATATGGAGACACCACCACCTTTGAGCATCCGGATGTAATCTGGAGCCGAAAGGTATGGAATGAGATGTAGCCTGAGAGTGCAGGGGGGTTGTCTGCCTCTTTAAACCAGGTCTCCATTACAGCACAGATGTTGACATTCTCCAGCACACCATACTGGAAGTTATCCACTACCTTGAAAACCAGAACACTTCTATTGCAAAGCAAAGTATTCCAGCATGAAAAAAACTGACTTCAGAAATGCGAGGTGTCCTCTATCCATCTGAAATCTGCTGTTATCAAAAACATAATCCAAGAGCAGGTATTCATCGTAATGCTCAAAGTTTACCCAGAATTTATTTAGTGGCAGCATTTGGGTCTGAATTTTCCAAATTAGTTATAATTTGTAATAACAGTCTGTGTCTAATATATATATATATATATATATATATATATATATATATATATATATATATATATTTTTTTTTTTAATTAGTCAGTGATAGGGCCTGTACAAGCCTAGCCATAACAATTCCCTGGCTATTTCTTCCCAGAATATTTACTTCCTTGGTCCCCTGTCTAGCAGGGCAACTGACATGATCCCCAGGGTGAATTTCCTATCTCCCATCCAGTCGTCAAGGTTCCTTTTAAAGTGGGCCAAAGAGGCGCTCAGCTTGACATGTATGGGGCAGTCTATTCCAGAGTATGGGGAGTCTCTGGGTCAGGAACCTATCCCTCCAGCATGTTTTGTTCATTGTAATGACCGGGTTTAGATCCCTGGAGCGTGTGGCTCTGAGGGATTGGGATTTCTTTAAGTATAGCATGTCCAGCAGCACTGGGTTTGACGTGGCCTTGTATGTTAAGCAGAGATTGCCTCTGAGTAGGCGATATGCGACATTGTATAGCTGGAGTTTTTTTTAGACGGTCAGAATAAGGCATCTGCTTTAGGCCTGTGATTCTTTTAGTGAGGTATTTCTGTGTCCTTTCCAGTTGTTGCAGATGTCTTGTGAGGTAAATACCAAACTGGGTGTTGTACTCTATAATGGGTCTAATGAGGGTGAGTACAGTGGGACAATGGCCTCCTTTTTTCTGAATGAAAAGCCGTTAGTGATGAGGTGTGCCACATAGAAGGATTTCCTGACTGTTGTGGCTGTGTTGTTATCGAAGGTGAGACCACTGTCCACCTGTGTCCCTAAGTCCCTTATCACACTTTTGGTGTTTAGTGTACTGCCACTTATGTGGTAATTCATGTGTAATTACCTATTTTAGTTTTCCGGAATCCATTAATGAATCTGTATGTCCTGCATAGAAGCATTTTAAGCACTGAGATGTCTTAGCACCTCTTGGAAAAAGTCTCCCAACAGATTGGTGACTGCCAAGCCTCTCTCCTTAAAAAGAAATGCAGCTGTTTGATGCATTTCTTGACCCAGTCTGCTGTGTACAGTACCTTAGGCTTTTCTTCCTGTTAGCAGACCAGTGGCTGTGCTTGTGGAACACTCAAACCGTGCTTTTAGCCCTGTTCACATTGTCCTGAATGGCTGCCTTTGCACAGGTTCAGCTGTCTGCATGCAGACAGCTAGAAAGGCAAATTGCTGCCCTGCTTAAAGTTTTTCCTGCATGAAATAATCAGTAGCATACCTTCCTCCTTTCCTGCCCAGGTTCTCTGAAGGAGACCTCTGCAGTTCCTTTATCTTTTGTGTGTTGCCCATTAATTCTAGAATATGTGATAAGAATGGTCTTTTTATTCATCTCAACATGCCTTTGGCCACCCTATAATACTTTTTGTATCAGTTTAGCTGTTTATTTCTAATTTTACTACTTTTTTCAGTAAAATAGAAGCCATTCAATCATAGTCCCACCTAGCTGCTCACTCACTAGGAAATGGTTCTTATGCAACTAGAGGACAAATGAATAAGCAGACACGTATTCTGCGGTGGTACAGCGGTATCGTTGTTACCTCACAGCAAGAGGTTCTCCCATTTGATTCTTGGCTTGGCTTGGGAGTGCCTTCTGTGTGGAGTCTGCATGTCCTCCCCGAGGTTGGGTAGCGTTCAAAAGGGTTTACTATCAAAATTGCGAACGGCACTACGTCGACTGTCATATACTCGAACATGGAAGTTCGAAATCGGTAATGTCGAAGACAAAATAATCAATCTAGGAATGGTTTTAACATGGGTCGAGGTAGGTGTTCAGTAGTATTCCGAACTACAAACATCTCCCCTACCTCGACCCATGTTAAAACCATTCCTAGATTGATTATTTTGTCTTCGACATTACCAATTTCGAACTTTCATGTTCGAGTATATGACAGTCGACGTAGTGCCGTTTGCAATTTTGATAGTAAACCGTTCGAAAGACATGCGTGCATAAATGGGCATGCCTTCATTGAAGGTTGGACATCGAGCTGGTACCTCGGCATTTCATAAAAATCTACTGCCAATCATTAGCGGACCGGAGTTCCACTGTGACGACCCCTTAAGCCGAAAGACAAACAACAACAACAACACTGCATAGTACTTGTCAGTCACACGTATCAAACATAGGAATGCTCAGCAACACACACTGAAATGTTCTGCTGATTTGTGAAATCTGAGAATTAAAGCTAATGCCTGTAAGGTCTCGTAGATTACTTCCATGTTTTCATTGAGTGTCACAGTGTATGTCACCACTTTGGCCATTTTTTGAAGATGTGAGTTTACGGGAACTTGTCCCGGTTTGTTGCTGTTATATATTCTCCACACCTGTGGTGTTGTACTTCCTGTAGCAAAACAGCACTCTTTCAAGGGTGTCCTTCCACTTCTAGCAGCACTTTTCCAATGTGGACTTCATCTTCATGTAGTATGACTTGAGAGCTGAGTAAAGCTCTATAAAAAATTATTTGGCACTTTTATTCTACCAGCAGAGTTGCTTTTATTCTACCAGCAGAGTTGCTTTTATTCTACCAGCAGAGTTGCTGAAAAAGAAAATTGTCCATGCTTTTGGACATGTGCCCTTCATTAGAAGCTGAGGTTTACTAAATCACCTTTACTGACTTGACTGTTTTTTGACAAGGAAGAGCATACCTACTTTTGCAGGCTCTAGGTCCGACTCTAAACCGGTTACAAGTAGTGCCCCCAGGGCTCAGTCCTGGGTCCCCTCCTGTTCGGTATGTACTTTCTCAGAGGTACAGGCAAGCACAGGAGGACTATGGCTGACCAAGTTCGCAGATGACTGCAAATTGTGGGCCATAATTGACTCTCCTGCTGATGCAGACATCCTCCAGAAGGGTCTCACTGAGACGGATACCTGGTGTCAAAATCATGGCCTCAAGCTAAATGCCAAAAAGTGCATAGTCATCCCCTTTGGAAAAACAGTACCATGAACTACCACATACGTGGTAGTCCCCTAAATACAGAAAATGTATTAAGGGATCTGGGGACCCAAGTAGATAGAAATCTCTCCTTCGATAATCATATTGCCAAGGTGGTTAGAAAATCCTTCTATGTGACCCACCTAATCACAAAGGGGTTCGCATCTAGAACAAAAGAGGTTATTGTGCCCCTTTACTCATCACTCATCAGACCCATCATAGAGTACAACGCCCCATTTGGGATGTACCTTACAAGACACCTGCAACAGCTGGAAAGACCACAGAAGTACCTCACCAAGAGGATTACTGGCCTCAAACAGATGCCCTATGCAGCCCGACTTTACCTTCTTGTTTTTTAACTTTGCTGTGGAGTTTGCAGAGTGCAAAGTCATTTAGGACTGGAAAGGACTCCAGGTCTGCTGTGTCATAGCAGATTCTGCCATATGTACTGCGCAGGAGTGAACAGTTTGGGTACTGTAGTACTTGTAGAATGGCTGATACATACCCTGGTTACAGCACAGTCTGATAAGGATGTAACAGAATAGCGTTGTGGAACTGAAGTGGCATAAATACTGCTTGTTTGCTCTGACACGGTTTTCTGCATTGTTCAGTCTGCAGTATTTTTTGATAATCGACACCTTTATTTTATTTATTTTTATTTAACATTTATGTTACATTCTGGGCAGTGTCACTATGCCTCCATATATATTATTATACAAGTTAATAATAAATTAAACTCACACTCTCCTTTTCTACTGAAGGCAATCATTTCCAAAGATGTATCATATTGCTGTTTCTTCAGAGCGTTACAGGGTTAACAGAAACTTATGTGTTTAATGAAAAAGATTGTACATAGTTTTCATACTAGAATAAAATTGCTGGAGACATTTTTTGCCAGTAGCAAAAAAAAAAAAAAACTTCTTTGGAAAAAAAAATAGGCTTGTGCTACTGCATGCATAAATGATTTCTATTTTTTTTTTTTTTTTTTTTTTTTGAATTAATGAGATTCTCCTGAACTGAGACATACTGCTTCAGAAGCCAGGCTGCCTCACAGGTCAGCTATCGTTGTCATGGCAACACAGTCTTGCATATGTAAAGCTAAAGCGCTTTGGGACCGTTGAAGACATCAGGTCACCCCTCACCCGCTCGGGGTTAGTGAGAACTGTATAAACAATAGACCAAAGGGGTTAGAAAGAGGGCAGAAAAAAAAGACTGTATTCAGAACCTATTCCTCCCAAAGCTAAGTGAAGGAAGGGGTGTCTCTCATTGTCTGTGCACTGCAGTCAATATATAATGGTATTAAGGTAAGATGTTTCAGGAATAGAAACCCCGTTTTCCACAATAAATAAACTTTGTTTTTTTATGAACATTTGTGACAGTACTGAAGGAGCACATAGGTAAGAAGACTGATTTCCTGATCTCATCTTTTAACATTTTTTTAAGGCACACCTTAGACAGGATTTTCAGAAAATGACTGGAAGGACTAGAATGTCAACAGGCCAGAACTGGTTATTGTGTAGTTCAGACTCATTATTTTATTTTTAAGAGTTGGCTGCTGTCTTAGGTCTTTTAACCCCCCTCCCAAAAAAAGAAAACTTAATTGGTACAAGAATTGCAGTGCATTCTTGGGGTAAGGGGCACTTTTTTGTTATGTTTGAAGATGCTGTGGAAGCTCATTAACTTTTAAAAAACACATTTAATAGTTGTCTTTTTGTCTGACTTTGTACCTTCTAAAGGAATGTTCTTTATTCAGTGGCAACGTACAGAAAGGAATACAGTGAGAACCTAGGAAAAGAGACATGTACACCTAAGCACTTCTTCACACAAACAATAGTATGTAAAAAGTGGAAAAATGAAACATGACTAAGAGCTGTAATAAATGATAAAATGAAATGCAAGTACTCCAGGCTTTAAGTGATAGTAAGAGAGGAAGCAAAATTAAGTGAGCAGATATGGGAAGGACGTACACCCAGTCAGTTGTCATTAGAAAACGACCAACAACCAAGAACCAGTGGGACAAAATAAGGGATTAAGCATGACCATTATTCAGATTTCAGGTGTGGCAGGGTAGGGGAAAAGATTATCAAACATGCAAACACATTCTGGATCTAATATATATTAGTTACTACTTTTGGAGGTAAACAGTATCCAAATAACACCAGGAAAATTCCATTGTTTGGAATTGCTAACAATATTCTATTGCCCCATCAGTCTTGGAGGTACAGGGCTAGGCAGTCCCAAGTTGAGGGCTCTGCTTTCATTATCTGTACTGTGGTTCTGTAAATCCATAAAGCAGTTAGAATAAGGGCATTTAGGAGCAGTAAAGTTTTAATATATGTGCATATGTGTAATGTGTGTGTGTATTTATATATGGAAAGCTCTACTTTTGTCAACCAGCATTTTGGTTGAGGAAACAGATGGTTGACACCTGTCAGCAAAAGTAACATCAGATGATTGTCAGGGTTGGGGGATTTTCCAGTTCCCTGAAAATTGTGCAATCTCAGAGTTAGAATATATAATTAACAGAGAATGTGGGGATGCAAGGGGGCTTGCCCTTAAAAACAATGTTTTCATACACACACACACACACATTTCTCATAGTAGAAATGCCGTATCTGGTCTTCCCCTAAAGAGGCCACAAGCCTAGTAGAACTAATCCATAAATCAAAAAATATATATAAGCAGGTGTGTGTTTTTATATGTTGTATATAATGTAAACACATCTGTAAGCTTCAGTATGCCACATTATTTTGAGACTTCCCACTGCTCTGGCTTGTAGGCTAGGGCAAAGAGAAAAACAGTGAAGAAAAACAAAGGACTTGTGAAAACTGGGAGGTTGGAGGCGCATGGTGTGTTAAAGAAAAATAAACAGAAGGTGGGTAGTAGTAATGCAGTAGTACAAATCTGTTCCAAAGTAATTAAGAAGAGTGCAACAGAAGAATGTGGGTCATGTAGCTTCCCACTTCCTTCTTGCTACCCCCTTGCTGTTTATTTATAGCAGACCTTTGTGATGTAGTCTGCCTTGGCTGAGAGGAATTTGTTTTGTGTTGAGGCCCTGTGCTACTGTTACAGGAAGGGCAGGAACAAAGTATTCAGAACTTAAGACAGTTATTGCACATTGATAAGAAGCTCACTGCCCAAAAGTCACATTGCAAGTTGAGTTTCATGTGAAACTAGCACATTCCGTTGCTTGTCTGACACGAATTACTGACACTGAGTTGTCAGTAGTATCTGATTTTGATAGTCATCATAACCGTCATAACATTTCCTTATATTAACATCAGTATGGCTTCCCCTGAGCCAACCATTTGTGCCTAGAATTAGCTGCATTTATTTCACATATTTGACTCTTTTTCTGTAAGAGCGTAGGAGATAATGGGGTTTTGTTCTTTCTGGTGACTGCTTCATTGTGTCACAGCTGTTGGCATGCACAAACCAGCTATAGGTTTACACAGCCCTGGCTACTCTTTATAAACCGAGTAATATAGTGCTGGAGGAAATATCTGTGATGAAAGACATTGGTGTTAGGATTGACAGACAACTGTCATTCAAATCAAACTTTATGGAAATTACCAGAAAATTACTGTGTCATAAAGAACATAATACATACACTTATGTTTCTGTTAATAATTGTATTACTCCCTTGTTACACTTGAGACCAAACATTGAGTAAATTGTGCATCTGTTTGTTCATATAACAGCACACTTGTGTCACTTTTCACGATAAATTATAGACTGGTAAGGGTCACCTTATATTAATCTGTAAACAATGTGAGACTGATTCCAACTTTGGGTGTTGAAATTACAATTCATCCTCTTAGAACAAGCAACAAACAGTCATTAGTTGTAAAACTACTCTGTTTAGGAAGTCGTTTCACTGTAGGACAGGCTGTTGTTGGAATGTCCTCCCCATACAAATAAGGAAACTGAATGGTTTACAGCCCTTTAAAAGGGGCCCTAGACAATTTTATGATCCCAATTTGATAGAGGGCAAACTCTTTGAAGGCCTAAAAGGTTCAGGGTATGCATAAAGAGCACGTTGAACATTCATACAGTATTCTTTCCTCTTTTGTCTTCTACCCTAGCCCCCCTATCTCTTGTACATTACCTTAAATCCACCCCCGACTCCTAAACTGTATGACATGGTACATTTCTGCAATTTGCCATCTGTCTATCCACTGTTAGATTTACCAGGTGTCACTTGGGGTAACTTCACACTCCCTGTGACTGCTGCGGTGGTTTTGAAGTTGTCATGATGGGAACTGATTCTGTTCTACATGTCTTCCATTGTGTCTGATAAAGATATTTTGCACCCTGCATTACACTGCTGACAGCTATATGTGCAAGCTCCTCTGAACCACTAGTATCCATTTTTTTAAACAACTTTATTGAATTATCACGTGACATAGGCAAATTTACATTTATATAAAAGTAATCAAACTGTATGAACAAGTTTACATGTACAAACATTATACTTTACATATATTGCTATACATCATGTAACCTCAGCAACATTATATAAATTATTCAATCCCTGCCCTTTTTTCTTAAACAGGAAACATCTTCATTAAACAATCACATATGACATAGGCAATCATAATGTTTATATAAATGAAAACAAACCACACTGATGCAATCCTAGTTTGCAAGCATTTTACATCACAAACCATACTGACACTCCCAGTTGCAAACATTATACATCACTTATAATCTACCCAATCATTTTCAGTCAGACATTACATAGCTCATTTAAGTTCTGCCTCCTTTTAAACCTCATTCCTCCCCTGTAAGTATTCCTGCCACAATTCCAATTTGTTCCTATGTAGTTTGCTCCTACCCCTTTCTAAAGATCTCAATTCCAGATGTTCGTGTTTCACTGTTGCAGTCATGACTGTAGGGTTCTCCCCTGCCGGCAGGCAGTCCTCGATTGGCCAGAATCCCAAAGTCTGGGTCCGGCATCGGCTGTTCAGCCATGCTCCCTGACGTCAGAGCGCCAGGAGTATAAAGCTGACAGCCGACGCCATGTTCTCCAGTCTTTCTTGCCGTGTGGTGATAGCAGTTCGCAAGTGCCGGTCGGCTGACTCCTGACAATTTTTTCTAAACAAACTTCAGTCCGAAGACTTTCTTCTCCTACTCAAAGCTAAGTACCCGTTGGAAACTTTTTTCTTGCTCCAGTCCGATGTCAGAAAAAGTTAATAATTGTATTTCATGTGGGAAGCAAATACCTCATAAGGATTTTCATTCTTAGTGTATTCCTTGCTTAGGCCCTGACCACGACGTAGCTAGTTGTCGGTTTTGTGCTAGATTCAATCAACGTACTATTAAACGAAGGTATGATTTTGCATTTCATTACTTCGGTAGGCATTTTAATTAAAAAACATCATCTGATATGGTTCCGGCTACTGGAGTTCACAAACGACGCAAGGACAAAGACAAGCCTCCGAGGTCCAAATCAGACGATATCGCACAAGCAGAGCCAGCTTCAGGTTCGGCTGTCGTCAGTGAGGTGCTTTTGCAGCCCCTGTCATCGGCCATTTCGGAACCGATAGCCGAAACGGACTCCCACGAGGAGCCAACTAGGCCTTTGAATATTTCTGTGGCAGGACCTTCGGACAATGCTCCTTCGGATGGGTCCGGAGCTGCTGTGCAGGTACCGGCTTCCGAAGGGGTTTTCAGGCCTTCTCAGCTTCTAATAAAGGCAAAGCCAAAGACAAAGGCAAAGACTCCTTCCAAATCAAAGACTGCAGCCCAGGCCTCTTCTGATCCGGCTCCCAAGTCTCAGAAACAGTTACTTAAGATGGCGGAGGACTTGCTTACTATGATTAGGGATTCACATCCCCCTCCAGATAAAAGGCCAAGGCAGGAAGTTTATTATGACTCCTCTGATCAGGCTTCTGTTTCTTCAGTTTCTTCTTCTGACCAGGAATATTCTTTCCCTTTTTGAGGATTCTGATGCTGAGGAATCCATTCCTTCAGCTTCTACCCCTGAGGATTTCTCTTTTGGGGAAACTTTGCATGAAATGAGGGAACATTTCCACTGGGAAGGACAGGAGTATTCAGAATCTAAGAAAAGACTAAGGGATTATCTACTTCCCCACATAGACCCCTGGCTATTCCTCCTATTTTAGATATTGTGGATGATGTTTTTTCGGAGGCTAACTTAACTCCTGATTCTTTTCCTCCAGCTCCTGTTAAGCCAGACAGATACTATAGGGTTCCTGATTCCCACCAGTTTTTATACAAGAACCCTACTGCTGACCCTGAAACCATTTCTCAGGGTCCTAAGGGCGTAAAGGCCTCTTCTGCTAAAAACCCCATTCCCACTGAGAAGGATTCCAGATCTTTAGAAAGATGGGGCAAAAAAGTGTACACCGGCTACTTTATCTATTAGGGCTTTAAACTGTCAGTTTCATATGCTGAAATACCAGCAATTTCTCCTGTCTGTTCTAAAACAGAAGCTAACTTCCATTTCCGCCTGTGCAGATAAGGAATTACATGACTTAATGCATGCCACTGAACAAGTTGGGAAGCATGGTTTACACTGTGGATTTGATGCCTTGGAGGCTTCTTGTAGGGCTGCTGCCTCTGGCACAGTAATTAGAAGGCATGCTTGGTTAAAGGAACAAAATTTGCCAGATCAAGTAAAAGCTAAATTATTGGATGCTCCTGTTCAGCATAATGTTTTGTTTGGATCTAAAGCTGAAGAGGTGATTAAAAAGATGGAGGACAAGGCAAAATCCATGCAAACAGTTAAAGATTTCTTACAAGTACAGCCACCCAGATTTAGTAGGAATTGGCCTACAAAAAATTGGTCCTTTCCCAATTCAGACAGGCTTCAGAGGGGTAGATACAGACGCTCCCGAGGAAGGCCTCAAACGCAAGCCTCTTATAGACCAAGACAGTGGACTGCTTCCACCCCTAGGGGAGGAGAGGACGGGTCGCAAACTCATAGGAAACAGACTCAATGACTCCCTCTGTTGGGCTGCAGGAACTTCTTGTCTGGAAGCCCCTCTCGGAGGAAAACTTTATCTTTTTCACCTAAATTGGACTCGTATAACCCAAGACAAGTGGGTTCTGGATGTAGTTTCAAGAGGTTACAAATTCCATTTTCATACCCTACCAAGGCCAAGCGGATGGCCAGATCTTCCAAAACATCAATGGTCAGAGGCCTTAAACCAGGTGGAAGCTCTCTTGGCTATGAAAGCCATAGAACTAGTTCCACTTTCAGAAATGGGACAAGGTTTTTACTCAAGGCTCTTTCTAGTCCCCAGGAAGCAAAATTCATGGAGACCCATCCTGGATCTGTCAGTCTTGAACACTTTTCTAGAGATACCAAAATTCAAGATGCTTACTCTACAGCAGCTACTTCCAATGCTGACCAAAAATGCATGGATGGTGACTTTGGATTTAAAGGAGGCATATTTACACATTCCCATCAGGCAGGATCGCAGAAAATACCTCAGGTTCAAGGCCGGATCGAGGCACTATCAATTCTCTGCGCTGCCCTTTGGACTGTCTACTGCGCCCAGGGTCTTTACCAAATGCCTGGCTCCAGTAGTAGCTTATTGCAGACTCAAGGGAATTCAAATTTACCCTTATCTGGATGACTGTCTTATTCAGGCAGACAGCAAGGATGTCTTACTCCAGCATCTAGAGTTTGTTCAGAATCTTCTCAAGTTTCTGGGATTCACTGTAAACATAAAGTCAAATTTGACACCCTCACAACAGATAATTTTTCTGGGCGCTTCTCTAAACACAACAACCCAGATGGCATTTCTGACCTACGAAAAACAATTACAGCTGGCCTCAACTTTCAAAACCTTGGCAACTTTAACTCAGCTATCTGCAAGGAGATTCCTGCAGGCTTTGGGTTACATGGCCTCCTGCATCCTTCTCGTACCATATGCAAGACTACATATGAGGAAAATACAGTGGTACCTAAAAAGTGTATGGTCTCAGCATTGCCACAGTTTAGACATATTGATCTCCGTCCTGCCTTGTCTTCAAAAGGAATTCCTTTGGTGGTCCAAGGCATGTACTCTAAACAAAGGAAAACCCTTCTGTCTGCCTCCTGCCACTCGGATACTGACCACGGACGCCTCAGATTATGCATGGGGAGCCCATTTTCAGGGCAACAGTCTGCAGGGCCTTTGGACAAAGGATCAGAAGCACCTGCATATCATTTTAAAGGAAATGTTAGCCATTCAGAAGGCTCTATTGGCCTTCAGGAATCCTCTACAACAAGGACAACTACTGATACGGGCAGACAACACCACAGTTATGTGGTACATAAACAAGCAAGGGGGATCTCATTCCTATCCCCTTTGCAGACTAGCCATGAATCTATGGAACACAGCTCTAGCTTGCAAACTGGACCTTCAAGCTCAGTTTTCTACCAGGGAAGCAAAACTTCCTGGCAGACAGTCTGAGCAGAAACCTTTCGGACCCACACGAATGGATGCTGGACACCGAAATATTTAAGATGATTACTTCAGTCTGGGGATGTCCTCACATAGACCTCTTTGCATCCCACCTCAGTCATCAACTACAGATTTTTTGCACCAGGACTTTCCACGAACAAGCTTGGAAAGTGGATGCACTATCATTCAGTTGGAGAAACCTGTCGGGATATGCCTTTCCGCCTCTTCCTCTTCTTCCACGAGTATTATTAAAGATCAAACAGGACAAGCCCAAGATGATAATCTTGCTGTCCCCAAATTGGCCTCGACAGTTTTGGTACCCAACACTGAAAAACCTTTGTCTGGAGCCCCCTTGGGTTTTACCACAGACTCCGAACCTTCTGTCCCAACACCAGGGTCAGGTTCTACACTCCCATGTCAAAACTCTCAGCCTGGTGGCCTGGTTAATCCAGGGTCTTTGAATTATTCTCTCCTACCCAAGCAGGTTATGGATGTCATTTTAGAAGCCAGACGTCCTAGCACTAGAAAATCTTATGCAGGAAAATGGAAAAGATTTTGTTCCTGGATGCAGGCTCAGGATTCTGATCCTCTTATTCCTAACATTCCTCAGATTTTACTTTACCTGACAGACCTCTTACATAAGGGTCTCTCTTTCTCTTCCATAAAGATTCATGCCTCTGCTATTTCTGCTCATTATAATACAGACCCTCCAATCTTTTCCCACTAGCTCATGAGACAGTTTCTCAGAGGAGCTAAGAACTTAAGGCCCCCTAGATCTCCTCCCATTCCTGCTTGGGATCTCAACTATGTTTTGGAAAAGCTCACCTTACCTCCTTTTGAGCCTGCTGCCACATCTGACATCAAGTTTTTATCTTGGAAGACAGCCATCCTGTTAGCTCTGACCTCTGCCAGGAGAGTTTCAGAGTTGCAAGCTCTTATGGCTGTAGAACCTTATATTATTTTTCATCAAGACAGGGTGTCTTTAAGGACTAATCCTACTTTCATGCCTAAGGTGGTTTCCAAAGTGGCTTTAAATCAAACTATTCACTTGCCAACTTTTTTCCCCACTCCTCAAAATAAAGGGGAAAGGATCTTACATTCCTTGGATGTACACAGACAACTACGTTTTTACCTGGACAGAACCAAGGACATCAGGAAATCAGAGCAATTGTTTGTTTCTTATGCTTCAAGTTCCCAAGGCAAAGACATTTCAAGAACAGACCATTTCTAAATGGATTGCTCATGGAATCAGATTTTGCTATTCACACCATGGAAAGCAAATCCCAGGGAGTATAAGGGCTCACTCTACCAGAGCTGCTGCCACTTCAGCTGCCTTCCTCAGGGGAGTTCCTACCAAAGACATTTTGGAAGCTGCAACTTGGAGTTCAGTACATACTTTTTCCAAGCACTACAATCTACCTCTCTACTCCAAGTCTAGGGCAGGCTTTGCTTCTGCAGTCTTGCAGGGCCTTATAGCCGCCCCCTCTACTTTATGACCACCTCCCTTTCATTCTGCTTTGGGATTCTACCCTACAGTCATGACTGCAACAGTGAAACACGATGAACATAGTACAGTTGTGTACACTTACCATAAATGTAGATGTTCAAGTGTCTTCACTGTTGCAGTCTGGGTTTCCCTCCCTCTTGTCCCCTCTTATTTTTTCTTTTGTGTGGTTCCTTTTTTCACCATTCTTCTGAGGTGTATTTGCAAAGGGTATGGGATCTTACTCATTTTGGGACTCCTGACATCTGGGGCAAGAAAAACTCGAGAACATGGCATCGGCTGTCAGCTTTATACTCCTGGCGCTCTGACGTCAGGGAGCATGGCTGAACAGCCGACGCCGGACCCAGACTTTGGGATTCTGGCCGACCGAGGAATGCCTGCCGGCAGGGGAGAACCCTACAGTCATGACTGCAACAGTGAAGACACTCGAACATCTACATTTATGGTAAGTGTACACAACTGTACTTTGTTTTATCTGTTACTATATTCCTTACTTCTAGTATAGTTGGTTTAGATTTTGATTTCCATTTTCTAGTAATTGCTTTTTTGGTAGCCACCAAAATTAGATTTGGCAAGGCCTTACCATGTGTAGGCAATTCAGATTCTGTATCATAGCACAGAAAAATCATCTCCCTCATCACACCAGTCTGCCCACCCAGCATCTCCGACAGTGCATCCTGTAGGGAATCCTTAAAGTCCGCCAACTCACTGCACTCCCAGAACTTCTTCTTATTCCCAGAACATATGTTCCCAATTACCTCTTTCTTCTCTGTCACACCTCCATTTGCTGTCTACTTTTGGAAAAATTCTCTGAAGACTACTCAGAGTATAAAATTATCTATGTAAACACTTCCAAGCAAAAATCCTAAATCTTCTAGACTTTGTTGCATATTTGGGAGACATGCATATATCCTCCCATTGCTTCTTTGTGAATTGCTTATCCAGTCTCTCTTCCCTGTTTTTTATCCTCCTTTGATTCTTATAGTTATAATACAATATGCTATATGCTCTACTAATTATTCCTTTTTTAATGGCAGTTACTGTTCTAGATTCTACTAAAAACTCTTATCAGTACTGGTCTTTCATTTATTTCTTTCTCTTTGCCTTCCCTATTAAGGATTGATGCCAGAGTGTAGGCAATCTGTAACCTGCAGTCCCTATTGCCTTTATCCCTAATTGCAGTCATTCCTATTGGCAGAATCTCCTTTCTCCATTCCCATGTTGGCTTAGATGTTCATCGTGCATACAGCTGCAGTCATAACAGATGGGTTCTCCTGCCGTGAGGCGGGTCCTCGGTCGGCCGAATTCCAAAGTCTAGGTCCGGCGTCGGTTGTCGTCGCTTCTTCCCTGACGTCAGTGCGACAGGGGTATAAAAGAACCAGCCAACGCCATTTTCTTCAGTCTTTCTTGCTACGCGGTGCCCGAAGCAGAAGCAGTTCGCAAGTGCCGGTCGGCCAGCTCCTGAGATTACGAAAATTTGGAAACCGAAGTCTTCTTAAAAGCTAAGTACCCGTTGAAACTTTTCTTGCCTCAGACCGATGTCAGACAAAGTTAATAATTGTATTTCTTGTGGGAAGCAAATACCGCATAAGGATTTCCATTCCCTCTGTATTCCTTGCTTAGGCCCATACCACGACGTCTCGGGCTGTCGCTTTTGTGCTACATTCAACAAACGCACTATTAAGCGTCGGGTGGAGTTCGCCCAGCATTTTTTTGGGAAAGCATTTAACTATACTATGTCGTCGGATACTCTGACTCCGGTTTTGTCTAAAAAACACAAAGACAAGGACTGACACTCGAGGTCAGCGGCCTCTACCGACACCATGCCAAAACCGACTACACATGGTCCGGTTCTCAGCGAGGCGCCTACGCAGCCCCTGATTACCAACGACACATCTTTGGCAGTGTCTCCTGTACCCGAGGTCGCAGGCTCCTCGGCCCACACCCCAACTACAGATACCGAAGCCACTCTTGGCATTGAAACACAGAATGTGGACAGGTCCACCTCCACTCAAGGTGTCTTCAGACCTTCCTCTTCTTTCTCCATCAAGGCTTTCACCAAGTCTAAAGCAACCATAAGAGACCAGCTACACAGGGCCCATCTCCAGGCCCCATGCCTAAGAAACAGATGCTTAAAATGGCTGAGGATTTAATTACTCTAATCAGAGGTTCTCAGCCACCTCCGGACAAAAGGCCCAGAGTGGAGGAAGATTCCCCCTCCTCTGATCTGGGCTCCATTATTTCAGAACACTCTGATGATCAGGAACAGTCTTACTCCCCTTTTGAAGACTCTGATGCAGAGGAGTCTATTCCTTCTGTATCCCCCCCCCCCCTGAGGATTACTCATCTGGGGAAACTTTGCATACCTTAAGGGAACACTTCCACTGGGAAGGCCAGGATTATTCAGATTCCAAGAAAAGGCTCAGGGAATTTCTTTTGTTACCCCAGCACAGGCCTCTGGCTATACCTCCTGTCTTGGACATCCTAGATGATGTTTACTCGGAGGCCTGCCTTAACCCGGACTCTCTACCTCCAGCTCCAGTTAAGCCTGACAGGTACTACAGGGTTCCTGACTCACACCAATTTCTATACAAAAGCCATGCTGCTGACCTAGAAACCATCTCACAGGGGCCCAAGGGAGTTAAGGCCTCCATTGCCAAAAATCCATTGCCTTCCGAGAGAGATTCCAGATCCTTAGAAAGGTGGGGAAAAAAGGTATATACCTCTGCTAAGGTATATACCTCTGCTACCTTATCCATGAGGGCCTTAAACTGTCAGTTTCATATGCTAAAATACCAACAGTTTTTGTTATCACAATTGAAAAGTAAAATGTCACAACCTGAACAACCAGACTTGAAGGAGTTGCAGGATTTGATGCATAGTGCAGAACAAGTGGGTAAACATACCTTACAATGTGGTTTTGATGCTCTAGAGGCCTCATGTAGAGCTGCTGTTACAGGCTCAGTCATACGTAGGCATGCCTGGCTCAAGGAACAAGCCTTGCCTGATCATGTCAAAGCTAAATTACTAGATGCCCCTCTTCAAAAGGATGTACTATTTGGGGCTAATGCTGAGGAAGTATTACGGAAAAATGGAGGAAGAGGCTAAATCAATGCAAACTGTGAAAGAATTTCTGCAGGTTCAACCCCCACGTTTTAGTAGAAATTGGCCTTCCAAAAACTGGTCCTTTTCTGCCACAGACAGACCCCAAAGAGGCAGATACAGGCGCCCGAGGGGCAGAGGACAATCACAAGGATCGTATAGAGGCAGACAATGGCAAGCTCCTACACAAAGAGGTGGTGAGGACAACTCGCAATCTTTCAGAAAGCAAACCCAATGACTTTCCCCTTTGCATGCCAACCAGGTCTCAAATGGCAGCCCCCTTAGGAGGAGAGCTGGCACTGTTTTCAAAAAATTGGCATGTTGTCACAAAGGACAAATGGATCCTGGACATTATAAACAGAGGCTACAAATTCCATTTTCATACCCTTCCAAAAATGAGAGGCATGCCAAACTTGCTACACAATCAAAGGGCAGATGCACAAAAGCAAATTTCAGATCTCATAAACATGAAAGCTATTCAAGAGGTACCTACACACGAACAAGGTCAAGGTTTTTATTCCAGGCTATTTCTGGTGCCAAGGAAGGGAAAAGATTGGAGACCTATTTTGGATCTCTCCATCCTAAACACATTCCTACTTGTACCAAAATTCAAGATGCTCACTCTACAGCAACTTCTTCCCATGCTGGGCAAGGAGTCTTGGCTGGTAACATTGGACCTCAAGGAGGCATACCTGCATGTCCCAGTCGGACAAAATTGTAGAAGATACCTCAGATTTCTTGCAGGTTCAACCCATTATCAATTCTCTGCATTGCCCTTTGGCTTATCTACTGCGCCCAGAGTATTCACGAAATGCCTGGCATCAGTAATTGCCTACTGCAGACTTCAAGGGATGCAAATATACCCTTATTTGGACGACTGCCTGATCCAAGCAGACAGCAAGCACATTCTTCTGAAACATCTGGCTTATGTAATAATGTTATTGAACTCTCTGGGATACACAGTCAACAAAGAGAAATCAAGGCTAATACCCTCTCGGAAGATAATTTTCCTGGGTGCCAATTTGGACACAAACACCCAGATGGCCTACCTCACACCAGAGAAGCAGGGGCAACTAATTCAATACTTCAGAACACTGGCAAATTGCACCAGGCTGACTGCAAGGAAAATCCTGCAGGCTCTGGGATTCATGGCATCTTGCATCTTACTAATCCCATGTGCAAAGCTGCATATGAGAAAACTACAATGGTACCTAAAAAACATATGGTCTCAACACAGCCACAGTTTGGAAACAATAATACCACTAATTCCATGTCTGCAAAAGGAATTTCTGTGGTGGGCTCAAGCATGTCAAACAAACACAGGTCTTCCATTCAGCAAGCCTTAAGCAAATCAAGTCATCACAACAGATGCCTCGGACTACGCCTGGGGGGCGCACATGACAGACCGGTGCATTCAGGGCAAATGGTCCCAAAAAGAAAAGCACCTTCACATCAATCAAAAGAAATGCTAGCAGTAATAAATGCTATTATAGCTTTCAAGGACCTTCTACAACCAGGTCAACTATTGATAAGAACGGACAACACCACAGTTATGTGGTACATAAACAAGCAGGAGGAACACATTCTTACCCCTATGCAGACTGGCCATGTCACTTTGGAACATGGCCATGGACTTACAAATGGAACTACAAGCACAGTACTTGCCAGGCAAGGAAAACACGCTGGCAGACAACCTAAGCAGGAATATGACAAATCCACACGAATGGAAGTTGCATCCAAAAGTTTTACAGAAATAATCCAAGAATGGGGAAGGCCAGACATAGATCTCTTTGCCTCCCACAAAAATCATCAATTGACAAAATTCTGCTCAAGGATCTTCCATCCAAAGGCCTGGAGAGTGGACGCTCTCTCTTTCAGTTGGACATCAATGACAGTTTATGCCTTCCCGCCTCTTCCTCTGCTGCCCAAAGTTCTATTGAAGACCAGAGCAGACAGACCAAAGATGATCCTCATTGCTCTGGACTGGCCAAGGCAACACTGGTACCCACTCCTGAGGAGCCTGACGCATTCCCCACCATGGACCCTGCCTCTAATGCCTCTTCTTCTGACTCAGCACAGCTTCAAAACTCTTCACAGTCAGCTAAAAACACTCAATCTAGCCGCATGGAAGATTCCTTAGCATCACAGCAGGCCCTACTCTCCAAGGAGGTGCAGGATGTCATTTTGGAGGCCAGAAGGCCATCAACTAGAAAAGCTTACTCCGCAAAATGGAAACGTTTTTGTGTCTGGAATGAGAAAAAGGGCCAGGACCCTGGAAAACTGAATTTACCTCACATACTACAATATTTGGCTGAACTGCTAAGCAGTGGACTTTCTTTCTCCTCCATCAAAATCCATGCCTCAGCCATTTCTGCAGAATACAACACTGATCCACCTTTATTCTCTCACCCTCTCTTAAGACAGTTCCTCAGAGGGGCTAAGAATTTAAGACCTCCAAGGAAACGACCAATACCTGATTGGGATCTTAATTTCATTCTGGAAAAACTGACCTTGCCTCCTTTTGAGCCAGCTGCCTCATCAGATTTGCAATATTTGTCCTGGAAAACAGCTTTCCTTCTGGCTATCACCTCAGCTCATAGAGTTTCAGAACTACAGGCTCTCATGGCCGTCCAGCCTTTTATCATCTTCCATCAGGACAGAGTTTCCTTAAGAACCAACCCGTCCTTTATGCCTAAAGTGGTATCCAGGGTAGCTTTAAATCAGGCCATACATTTACCTACTTTTTATCCTAATCCTCAAAACAAAGGGGAGAGATTACTACATTCCTTGGGCATCCATAGGCAACTGCGTTATTATTTGGACAGAACAAAGCCTTTCAGAAAATTAGAACAGCTCTTTGTGGCCTGTGCGGTAGGAGCTCCAGGAAAGCCAATTTCCAAACAGACAGTCTCAAAATGGATAGCCCACTGCATACGCTTTTGCTATTCTTTTCATGGCAAAACTGTACCTACAGGCATTAGAACTCATTCCACCAGGGCCACAGCCACCTCTGCAGCCTTCCTCAGAGGAGTACCTACCAAGGATATTTTGGAAGCAGCCACTTGGAGTTCTGTGCATACCTTCTCCAAGCACTACAACCTACCATTATACTCCAAATCTAGAGCAGGTTTTGCCACTGCAGTCTTGCAGGGCATTTTGGCTCCTCCTAGTTCCACCTAGTGCCTACCACCCCTTTCTTAGCTTTGGGATTCTACCCATCTGTTATGACTGCAGCTGTATGCACGATGAACATAGTACAGTTTTGTACCTACCATAAATGTAGATGTTCGAGTGCTAATACAGCTGCAGTCCAGGTTTCCCTCCCTCCTTCCCCTCTAGGGGTATTCTTTTATGGTGTATTTGCTTGCAACTACGGTTTTTTGATTATATTGCATTGCATTATTACATAATTTTATGTATTGCCTTCCTTCTGGGGGCACCTGACATCTGGGGCAAGAAAGACTGAAGAAAATGGCGTCGGCTGGTTCTTTTATACCCCTGTCGCACTGACGTCAGGGAAGAAGCGACGACCATCGACGCTGGACCTAGACTTTGGAATTTGGCCGACCGAGGACCCGCCTGACGGCAGGAGAACCCATCTGTTATGACTGCAGCTGTATTAGCACTCGAACATCTACATTTATGGTAGGTACAAAACTGTACTTTCTTGGGCTATTTCTATATGATTATTGTTATTCTCCTTCAAGTCCTGCATCCAAAATCCCATTTTCTCCTTGTTTCTTGAGTTTCCCCCATTTCATCATCATCCGTTTCCACTTTACTACTGTCCATTTCTTATCTGAAAAACACTTCCCCACCATCATACCACCAAAATTCATTCCTTCATTCCCTTTAAAGTCCCAGCCAGCTTCCTGTGTGACCGTGTCAAAGGCTTTGCTAAAGTCTTGTGTTTGTATTTATTTATTTAACTGATAGACCGTTTGATCTGTTGACCCTTTTCAGCCATGACCCAAGCTAAAAGGCACAGTAAAACAGCAACATTCAAAGATGCATACTGTTTCTAAAGTTATTTAAACAGAGTAAAGTTATGTAAGGTTTAAATAAGTTCTGTAGTTCATGTTTCTGCTTGCAGTAACATTGAAAATTATGTTTTCAAGCTGGTATGGTTTAAAATAATTTACTAGAACAATTATTTCAAATCGCTGTTTGCAGAGTGATGAAAGAACAACTTCAACCAGTTAAACAGGCCAAAAGTTTGCAAATGTTATGAGCTTAAGACTGAATGCCAAGACTGTATATTCTGAATGTGCCATATGTACTGGCTTCCTGTTCTGTAACTGATGATTCAGCTGCTGTGTTACCACACAAAATCACCAGCAAGTTCTTGCCTTTGTGAACTAATGATATGGCTTGTGTGCCAGCCTGCAGCAATTCCGGAACACAGTGTGACCTGCAAACTGCTGTCCCTCGCCTTCCTACGGAAAAGGTGTACTCAGGCTTATACTGCCTACATAAAAGTGTGCTCTCTTTTTTTTTTTTTTTTTTTGGGGGGGGGGGGGTTAAGTTTTTCATTTTGTACAATTACATATTTATTTTTTTGTTTGTTTTCCTGGATAGAACACTGATCTCCTTGAACCTTTTTCACACAGTGTCTGGTTAAGTGACTTGCTCAAACAGGCACAGTTAGGCAGTGGACGCCAAGTTATGCTAGGAGTGTATTTTAAAAAGCCATGATATATTCTTTCATCCAGTTTTTTGTGTCTCTGTAGCTGACCATTGTCTGTCCCCAGGGCCTGCCCTCATCCTCTGTCTAGCAAACCTACTTACATTCTGGACTTTCTGACCCATGTTTGGGACTGGTAAGGCGATCAAGCTACCTGGTACATCATTTTACTGTGCTGGGTAGTGTATTTCCATCACTTGCACATGTCAGTGACAGCACATGGTGGGGACATGCTATGAATCAGCAGTGCACATCCCCTTACTTCCCGAAGGAGCTTGGTGTCAGCAGGATCACAACCCAACACTCGGCAGCATTAAGTGCTGTTGTATTCTTGGTCTCCACCATAGAGAACAACAGAGTAGTGTGCCCTGCCCCCCCCCCCCCCATGGGTACACCCATCCTCCCTGCCAATACCCAAAGCTCACAAACTAAGAATTGAACTTGGATCACCTGGGCTATAGTCCCTTTATACACCACAGGTGCAGGAAAAAAAACTGGCATGTTTAGTGTGAGGCTATTTTATTAAGCTTAAGAGTTTAGTTAAATTAATGTTTGAGTAAATGATAAAACATTTGTCAGGGTTGAAGATTTAGAAGTTCAGCTGCAGTTTTTAGCTGTTTATTGTGTAAGTCATCAGATCCAGGGTATCTGTGGCAGATGAATAATCAGGAAGTTTTTTGACACCTTGAAACAAACCATTTTAACTAAAAACGAGGAGTGCGAAGGTCTTTAAATGCAGCCAAGGACCATCTTGGCTATAAAGTAGCATCAGAAGTGTTTTTGGGACAGTTCAGCCACAGAAACCAGGTCAGCATCCGTGCCAGAATCATTTGTAAGGCGTATGTCTTTCTCATTCTCCCACAATGACGTTTGGCCTTTCCTCTAGGACTGACTAGGATTTTTAAAATATCTGGACTTGGCTCTTCATATGGTGATCTTATGTAGATTTGGATCTCCTGATTTTACATAACAGTGAACTCTCTAATAGCCCTAGTAGTGTGCCTAGTTTTCCCATTCAGCTTCTGCATAGGTTATGAGTTTTAGTAGCCTGATGAGCCGAGTCATTGGCAAATCATTTGTGAGCATCAGAAGGTTATCCCAAGTAGTGTGAGTGGAGAGTATTTGTCATACAAAAGGCAGTATGAATGCCAAGGGTTTCATCATCATCAGAAAATGTAGTTCTCAACTTCTTTGTTCAAGAATCAGGGACAAAGCCAAAAAACAGTGGAGGGCAAAGGCCCAAAATCAGGGCAATTTTAAAATATTACTCTAACTCACTTATAAAGTTAATAGAACAACAAGTCTTGTATCAGCATACATTTCTGAACAATAATAAATATGAAACTCTACTATTTGGAATTGAATTACTGTAATTCTCAGTGATTTACCATTAAGTCAAAAATTTTGAGGGACAAGGTAAAATTGGGGGTGTTCTTCAAAAGCATGGTCAATTGAGAGCCACACCAGAAGAAATTATAATGGTCTCTACTGAATTTCTCTTGGTCAGCCAGAAAGGCAGGTTCAGAAAGGCCTGAGAAAATAGTGAAAAGTGATTTCTTGGCAGGAGGTTTGCTTATTTGACTTGCCCAGGTAACAACACAGTAGTTATTATGATCACTTATGGAAACATTTAAGATAGTGACCTAGATAAGTAGTACAGGGCACTCCCCTTCTGCAAGCAAGGTGGTGCCGCAGGCCTCTGTCAAGACCCTTTCCGAGTCCGATATGCTGTTGGGTCCCTCATCTTCAACTCAGGCCTTGGCATTCACTTGTCAGTCGGGTCTGGTGTCCTTCAGCAGGCCTCGGCTGCCAGTGAACAGTCCTCAACCAATGACGTCCCTTCAGGGCATCAGCCAGCATCTGTTATTTCTTTCAAAGAGACTAGTGTCAGTGTAGTGGACATGCACAGACCCAAGGCCAAAGCTCCATCTAAGAAGAGCTCAACCTTGGGTCCTGTGCCTAGGCCTACCAGCTCCCAACCCCACAGGTTATCAGGCGGATTTGGTCAAGTTGGCCGAGGACCCTATTTCTTTAGTCAGAGGCAGGCACCCCCCTCACCAATCTTCACCAGGAAAAACCAAGACAGACCCTACACCTGAGACCTTTTCAGAACCCCCTAATTCAGGTGAGGATTCTGATCAGGAGGACTTTGCCCTAAAAGAGGAACCCTTCCTTACCTCCTTTGAGGATTCTGATTCAGAAGAGGTTTTACCTAAGGACGTTGCATTTGGGGAGAGACTGCATGCCATGAGAGAGTTTTTCCAGTAGCAGGCACATGAATACCCCCAATCTAAAAAGATGGTCAGAGAGTTCCTTGATGTCCCACAGCACAAACCCTTGGCTATCCCTCCAGTTTTGGAAATGGTAGAGGTCTTCATGGAATCATCCGTCAACCCAGACTTTCTTCCCCCAGTCCCTCATAAACCAGACAAGTTTTACTGGGTACTGGACTCACATAAATTACTTTTTTAAAAACCCCTCTGTTGACCTAGAGGTTGTCACTCTTGGTCCCAAAGAGGTAGGGCTAGTACTTCTAAAAACCCATTACCTATGGACAAAGAAACCAGGGCCCTTGACAGGTTTGGGGAGAAGGTTTTCACTTCTTCTACCCTGGCCATGAGGGCCCTCACCTGCCAATTCAAAATAATAAAATACCAGCAGAGTATTTTGGAAAAAATGAAACAAAAGATATCCTCTGGAGGACAAGAACATCTCCAAGGAACTGCTAGATCTGTGCCATTCCAGTTCTCAGGTAACTAGGCACTCCTTGCACTGCAATTTGATACCCTAGAGGTATCTTCCCAAGCTGCTGTCTCTGGCTTGGTCATCAGAAGTCATGCTTATCTTAAGGAACAGACATTATCAGAAGATGTTAAATCTAAACTACTACATGCACCCCTGGATAAGGACTCCCTTTTTGGACCAAAGGCTGAGGCTGTGTTAAAAAATATGGAAGGTAAAGCAAAATCCATGCAAACTGTCAAAGACTTCCTCAAAGTCCAGCCACCTATGTTCTGTAGGAATTTTCCCACTAAGTAGTGGTCCTGTCCCTCCCAGTCAAAACCCAGTCAGAGGAAAACACAAAGAGAAAGGCCTCCTAGACAGCGGTAACAGTTTCAGAGGGCAAGGCAGTGGTCCTCAGGAACACCCAGGCTGGGGATATCTAGGCCAAAGAGCCTTAGCAGAGATCAGCAATGACTCTTCCACCACCCAATCCCCCCCCCCAGACAAGATAGGAGGAAGACTTTCCCTATTCAAGGAAAACTTGAGCCTTCATTACCTCTGACAAGCAGGTTCTGGATGTATTCAAAACTGGCTATAAGCTCAGTTTCAACGAACGATTAAGATTCTCAGGCTACCCCAATGTGCCACAAAACTGAAGAGCAAAGACCATTTCTCAGATTCACAGCCTGTGCAGTCAGAGATCTGTGGAACCCATGCCAGACCATCAGATAGGAAAAGGGTTTTCTCCAGGCTATTCCTGGTCCCCCAGGAAAGAAGGCTATTGGCACCCTATCCTGGATATGTCTATCCTCAATCAGTCCCTCCTAGTTCCAAAATTCAGAATTCTTACTCTTCAAAAGCTTCTTCCCTTGATCACTCTTCAGGCTCTAATGGTTAACTCCTATAGAAGAGTCCTGCAGAAGTTTTGTTTATTTCAATGCAGGTATTAGTCACTTTCAATTCTCTGCACTTCCCTTTGGCTTGTCTACTGCTTCCATGGTCGTCACAAAATGTTTGGCCCCTGTGATCACATTCTACAGAATGACAGGCATCCAGATTGACCCTTATCTGCATAACTGCCTCATTCAAGCCACAAGCCAGTCAAAGCTCCTCAAGGATCTGGTCTTCACCCAGACCCTACTGTCTTCCCTAGGGTTCACCATAAATCTCAGCAAATCTAACATAAACCCTTACACCAGGATAGTTTTCCTGGGGGCTCTGTTGGATTCCTCCCACCAGAAGGCCTTCCTTTCCCCAGACAAGGCTTCCTTCTTAACCCATTACTTCCAGGACATTATGCAGAGGCAATGCCTTTCAGCCAGGGATTTCCTCAGAACAATGGGCTGCATAGCATCTTGTATGTTAATGATCCCTCTGGCCAAGCTACACATGAGGAAGCTTCAGTAGTACCTCAAGAATCTGTGGTGCCCAGCACTCACAGTCCCTGGTGACAGAAGTCCAGCTAATTCACTACCTCAGGGAAGAATTGGCATGGTGAGTGTGGTGTCCCTTCTCTTGGCCAGTAATAAAGGAGCCTGAATTCTCACCACTGACACTGAAGAGTGACATTCACTTGGAACAGAAATAGATGCACACAGTCTTTCCAGATACAGCTGTCTGCATCAAACACAATTTCCCTTAAGAGCACACAGGTCTGGAGTCTGGGTTTCTCTCTCTGTCTCCCTCCAGGTCCCCAGTAGGACTCCCCACTAGCACAGCTGTAGAGTTGAGTCTTCAGCCGAGTGCCCAAGCCAAGTCCTCCAACACTCTCTCTGTGAATCCAGTGCTCTGTGCAACAAGCAGCTGACACACACACACACACACTTGGGAAAGGCTAGAACAGATTTACTAGCTATGCCACCTTCTGCCCAGTCTATAAGGTAGTTACACTGCCACCAGACACTCCAAAGCCAGCTACTCTAAGGCTCTTACAAAGGTACCCAATTGTACTGAGTGTAGTTATTAATACCAATGGTAGTGTTTGACCAATGCAGAGGCTTTCAGGAGTGGCCACAGAGTCACCAAATAGATATAAGTACTCTCAAAGGTTAAAATATTCTCTAAAGGTCCAGCCACAATGAAAAGTTGAAATATATTTAATAATAAAAGAACACGAAGATACTAAATATCTATTTACAATAAACACCAGAGTTTCAATTACAGGGAATATTAAAATAAAACAAATGAATAGATTCACACAGATGCAGAAAAACAGTACTTAACTAATCTCACTATTTTCCTGACTGATGTATGATGTATATCATGTGTTTGCATTTCTGCTTTGTCTCTCTAACGTTCTCGTATAATGGATTTTGACCATATTTTTCACTGAAATGTTTGATTCTCTGTAAACTGTTTGTGTGTGTTTTTTTTTTTTTTTTTGAGCTTTTCAACTTGGGTCTTCACTGAAAATGGGCCACAAGCCCAGCTGGACCAACCCGGTTAAAAAATGTCAATAAATAAATAAGTAAAATCTAAAGAATTAGTATTCCCCAGTTTACTTACTAGACAAGGCAAGATGAATTGGGTGAGAGATGTCTTCTATGTCAGGTTCCAAAAAACAGACTGCTCTGAGACTACAGTCCCATCTAGTACTAAAACATCACTTTTGCCCTGTTTTACAGAATGGCATCACATAATCTGGTCATCTGACCTCTGATTCCCATACTACCCCTTTACTAGAAGCTGCAATGATTTAGCGCATGTGTGCCAATAACACACACACACACACACACACACACACACACACACACACACACACACACACAGCTTTACTAAGATCTGTTGCAACTTCTGGAAGTCATGCAACCATTTCAACACGTCCACCCTTCCAAGGTAGCAATTAGTTCCCTACTAGAGACAGTATAGCTAGATTCCTAGTCCTTGTTTTCCCAAGCATTTTGTCTCTGGCTGCAATCAGAACTGTAAGCTACAATCTTTATGGCCTAACTTAAGTAATTTAATTTGAAAGTATTTTTAGAGTTAGCTGGAGCTGGGCTTAACCTCTTCTCTTCCAGTGTCATCTGTTATGATATTAATTTCAATGGTTATAATACAGTCTGACATACAGATGTCAATGTTGGTACATTTTAAAACAAGCAACTTTACAAATACATTTTCAGCACAACCACCTGTAAATATCAGTTTGATATACAAATGACATATAATTCTTTAAAAAAACTCCAGCTAGCTATGCTGGCATATGTTACACATCCATTGCTCTACTTCTCCTGGCATAGATGGAAATGCCTCACATTGTCACATCTCTCCTCCCTTTGAAGAGTCAAGCTAGTATTTCAAGTGACCCTTGAGAAACGTTGCTTGAGAGAAATTTGCTTGTCTGAGAATGCATTAACCTATACCCTGTCTTGAGAGCCCATCTGCATTGGTATTACTGAACGCACTACAGTGCTGCACTGTCATGTCATATACCTGCAACCCTAGGCTCAACCTTAGTAACTTGGCATTTTGTCGGCTGGCTCGATGTAGCCATAGATCCCTCTCAGACTTTCATGCCTTCTACTGCAAATACTTAGCAGAAGGGCTTCCCTGTCATGGTAAGTCTTCATCATGTTAACATGGTACAATTTGTGCCTCCTGCCTAGCAGTTCTACCATGTAGTTAACATCACTGACCTTCCTTACCACTTTGAAGGGTCCCTCCCAAGCTGCCTGCAGCTTATTGTGTCTGACAGTAATGAGAATCATAACCTGCTGTCCCAAAGCATAATCTTGGGCTCAAGCATTCCTGTCACACCAGACCTTTTTCTTGTGTTGGGCCTCTGCCAAGTTCTCCTTAGTCAAGCCCATGAGATCTGTAAGCCTTGCCCTGATGTTTAGGACATTGCCACAGCAGACTCCTTGCGGGATTCACATCTATCCTTCTGCTCATTATAATTCAAAGCTAAAGGCCCCCTCACCCTATGCCCATACAGCAGATCAAAGGGTGAAAAACTTGTGGATCCCTGGGGTACCTCTCTGTATACAAACAACAAATGGGGTAAATATCTGTCCCACTCTCTCAAACTGGTCTGTAAATGTCAGTAGCATGGTCTTTAGTGTAGAGTTTAACCTCTCCACAAGACCGTTAGTCTTGGGATGGTAGGGGGTGGTGTGTAGGTGCTTCACCCCCCAGCGCTTTCACAGACAAGCCAGCAGGTCTGACATAAAATTGGCATCTCTACCAGTCAGTATTTCTCTCAGGAAACCTACTGTGCTGAAAATCTCTAACAAAGCATTTGTCACCTTCTCTTCCTTCCTGGAGGACACAGCCACCACCTCAGAGTATCTAGTAGCTTAATCTACTGCCACCAGGATATATTTCTTACCTGTGGAACTTTGGGTACTCTGAAGCCCCACAATATCCATAGCTACCCTCTGAAAAGAGTCCGGCAAAGGCATTAAAAGAGCTTTGACCTTGTCACCTGCCTTGTCTACTTTTTGGCACTGCTCACAGGTCCTACAGTACCCTGTTACATCTCTTGCAGTCCCAGGCCAGTAAAAGTTCTTTATAATATGTCTCTTGGTACAATTTATGCCCATATGAACTGCAAAGGGAATGTCATGGGCTATGGCTAGAAGTGCAAAGTGGTAGGCTGTAGGCACTATCAATTGCTGTATTACCTCACCCTCTAGCCCTCCCTTAGTGGTCCACTCTCTATGCAGTAACCCTTTGTTCCAGTATACAGATTCTCCTTTTCCTTTAGAATCAGGCGCCTCCCTAGCTATCTCCCTCAAGTCTCTTAGTGTAGGGTCTGAGAGCTGAGCCTGCCTTAATTCTCTCTTTGTAACTCTTCCCAGCACCTCGTCCACAGGAAGTCTGGTATCCTCTGACAGCAGTGCCTCACTGCCAGCTTGAGTACTACCAATCGCCTCTGCCCTTGCAGTCACTCTGTCCAAGGGAATAGCAGTACCTACCAACAGCTGTGGCTCCCCTTCAGGCTCACTGCCATGGGGTAGCTCCCTAACTGAAATAGCCACCTCACCAGCCCTGGCTTCAGGTGTGGGGTCTCTCCCCCAGGCTATCAGGCCCACATGCCTGTCTGTGTATAACTGCATGCACATATGGTACTGCATTATTAAAATCATTCCCTATCAAGACATCTTCACAGATATCCTCAAACACACCTTCTTGCTTGCTTACTTTTCCACCCTCCCAATCAAGGTGGATCCTGGCCAAAGGCATTTGGAATGGGGTCCCTCCTAAAGCTCTGACTGGAGTGGACTACCCAAGCAAGTCCTGCTCCTGTTTAACACTGCAAACTTCTCAATGGTTATGTCAGAGGCTGTGTCTCTCTTAGCAGTGGCCTGTTTTCCATCCACTAAGATTGGATATAAACTCTGGTGATAGTTTGGTAACCCTGTTGTCTCCAGACAACTTACCACTGACATACTGTTGTTCCTACTTGCTGGCTCCCCCACCTTTTTTCTCCACCTTGCTTCAGTGGGCATCTATATGATACATGGCCCCACTGGTTACATTTTAAACATTTAACCCTTCATCCTGGCCATGTACCTGAATTAGTGGCTTCCCCTGTTACTGCTGGAGCTGTTGGGGTGGTTTAGGCTGCCCACCATGATTTCCCTTATATCCATGTGCAGCACTGGGTATCCCCTTCTTGTGCAGTGATGCCCTACTTGCTAAGTAGAGATCCCTTTTTTCCCCAGCTCATCTGCAGAGTTACACTCCCGGTCTGCCAGCCAGATTCTCACGTTCTCAGGCAAAATGCTAAGGGCTTGTTCCTCGCCAAAAGGTCTGCCAGCCCTTCAAATGTGGTGACCTAACACCCACTCACCCACCTATGAAAATAAGTACTTAACTCTGCAGTATAATCACATACCCTTTCATCTGTTTGCGTCTATGCTCACAAAGTTTTTTCAAGTGTTAACGTAAAGCATTCTAGTAAACAATGTTTTACTTTGCCATAGTTTAAACAATCAATATTAGACAGTTTAGAAACAGCAGTTACAGCTTTACCATGGAGTAAGGGGCTCAGGAACCATACCCAGACCCCTTGGTCAACATTATACTGTTTACATACTCTTTCAAATATATGAATAAAACTTCAAAATTATCACTGTGTAAATTGTGGAAGAGATTTACTGACCTTTATTGCTTCTGGGGTTCACTTATTCCCTTCCCCATTACCTCCGTGACCCTGATGAAGAGTCAGCATCTCACTCTCTCATGTTGACACTGCTTCTCATTTTCTTCGGCCTCCAAATGACAGAGTCTCTGCTGTTTTAATTCCAAACATTTGGCTTCCAGTTCAAGACTGTCTAACTTCAGATGGGTTTTAAAGTCCTCTGAGGAAAAGGTGCACTGTCCTGTTTCTGAGGGTTGTAAATTCCCATCACTAGGCTGGTTATCCTCCTGGTTGATGGTCTGAGCTGCGACTAAGGCGGAAATCATTTCCTCTTTAGTCAGGTTGGCATGCACCAGTCCTTTGGATTTACACACCTTGGGCAACTGGTTCCTTTGTCAGCTTGCCATACTCCTCCGCTGACATCTTTGCTTGCTTTCCTTGACTAAACTAAACTAACAAAAAATAAATAAAACTGTTAATGATAATGAAACTCTGAATGTTTACCTTGTGGTTGCTAAGAATACACACACCTTCAGTGACAACTGCCTACAAGCTACAGAAGTTCAATTAATATCCACACCACTGCTCACCAATATGTGATGTCCCCTCTCTGGAGCAGTAATCAAGGAGCCTGAATCCTCACCACTGACACTGGAGAGGGACGTTCACTTGGGAAAAAAAATAGATACGCGCAGTATTTCCAGATGCAGTTCTCTGCATCGAGCCCAGTTTCCCTTAAGAGCACACAGGGAACACACACAGTCTGGGGTCTGGGTTTCTGTCTTTGTCTCCCTCCAGGTCCCAAGTAAGACTCCACACTGGCACAGCCGTAGAGTTGATTCCTCAGCTGAGCATCCAATCCAAGTTGTCCACCACTTTCTCTGTGAAATCAGTGCTTTGTGTCCCTGCTCCAAGCAGCTGACACGCCCGCGCTTTGAGATTTGATTTGCACACACACACACACACACACACCTGGGAAAGGCTGACAAAAATTTATTAGCTATGCCCCATTCTGCTCAGACTTTAAGGTAGTTACACTACCACCTGACCCTCCAAAGCCAGCTACTCTAAGGCTCTTACAAAGGTACCCAATTATACGGAGTGAAATTAATGTTAATACCAGTGATAGTGTTTGACCAATGCAGAGGCTTTCAGGAGTGGCCATAGAGTCACGAAATATGTATAAGTACCCTCAAAGGTTAAAATATTCTCTAAAGGACCAGCCACAATGAAAAGTTTAAATATATATAATAATAAATGATAAAAGAACATGAAAATAAACACCAGAGTTTCAATCAC
This sequence comes from Protopterus annectens, assembly GCF_019279795.1. Taxonomy (NCBI): domain Eukaryota; kingdom Metazoa; phylum Chordata; order Ceratodontiformes; family Protopteridae; genus Protopterus; species Protopterus annectens. The sequence continues at coordinate 282,251,992 of NC_056747.1, forward strand.
AGGAAACATTAAAGTAACACAGATGAATAGATTCACACAGCTACAGAAAAACAGTACTTGACTAATCTCAGTATATTTTTCTGACTGATGTAAAGAATTACTGTTCCCTGGTTCACTTACTAGACCAAGGAAGATGTAGTGGAAGAGAGATCCTTCTATGTCATGTTCCAAAAACAGATTGCTCTGAGACTTCAGTCTCCTCTAGTATTAAAAACCTTACTTTTTGCCCTGCATTACAGAATGACATCACATGCATCTGACTTTGTTCCCATGCTACCCCCCTTTACTAGAAGCTGCCAGGATTTAGCACATATATGCCAATAATACACACACACAGAGCTTTGCTAAGATCTGTTGCAGCTTCTGGAAGTCATAAAACCATTTCAACACTTTTACCCTTTCAAGGTAGCAATTATTTCCCTGCTAGAGACAATACAGCTGGATTCCTAGTCCTTGTTATTCCAAATGTTTGTCTCCTGCTGCAATCAGAACTGTAAGATACAATATCTATGGACTAAGTTAAGTAATTTAATTACAAACTGTTTTCCAAAGTTAGCTGGAGCTGAGCTTAACCTCTTTTCGTCCAGTATCCTCTGTTAAAATATTAATTACAACAGTTATAATACAGTCTGACATATAGGTGTATTTCTTTACTGTCCAGCAGGATACACTGTTGGTACATTTTAACACAAGCACCTTTCAAATCCATTTTCAACACCAAGCACCTGTACAAATCAGTTTTATATACAAATGACATAGAACTCTTTACAAAACTTCAGCTAGCTATGCTGGCATATGTTACACATCCAGTGCTCTACTTCTCCTGTGTCATGGCATAGCTGTCAGTTCCTCACATTGTCACAGTGGGCACGAGCATGTGCACAGAACTAAGGTCTGCCCTTCAGGTTCATCCCTCAGGGCCAGACCTTAACCAGAGATGCATCCGACATAGCCTGGGGAGCCCATTTCCAACACCTCATATCCCAGGACAATTGGGAAGAGCAGTTCAAGCACATAAATTGGAAGTAATTGATGGCAGTACAGAATGGCATGGTGGCCTTCAAGGACCACTGGAATCCAGGGGTCCTGCTTATCAAAACAGACAACACAAATGTCATGTGCTACATAAACAAGGGGGCACCCACTGCTACCCTCTTTGCCGGCTGACAGTGCAGACCTCTGAGATGGCCAATGCTTTGAGGTTACATCTGATGGCTCAGTACCTTCCTGCGGTGCAGAAAAGACTAGCAGACTGCCTCAGTAGACACTTAATGGATCTCCATGAGTGGCAGCTGCATCAGGAAACATTTCTCAGCATAGTCCAGAAATGGGGATTCCACTCAAAAAGACCTCTTTGCCACCGACAGAAACACTCAGCTAAAAAGATGCTGTTCCAGGAGCAAACTTCACATGGTCTGGAGGACAGATGCCTTCTTCTGAAGCCACCTATTTCTTTATGCATTTCCTCCCCTGCCTCTCCTTCCTAGGGTGCTCCTAAAAATCGGTCAAGAAAGACTAAGGGTCGTCCTCTTCAACTCATTTAAAATTCTTGACTTGGAAGGCTGCCCTTTTACTGGTTATCACCTCAGCTAGAAGGGTCTCTGAGTTGCAAGCCCTCATGGTAGTGGGACCCTTTCTTGTATTCCACTAAGAGTATCACTCAAAACTAACCCTTCCTTTCTGTCCAAGGTGGTCATGAAGATTCAAGGTTCCCTGAACCAAGCCATACACTTGCCTATTTTCTTCCCTAAATCACAGAACCAGGGGGAAGGAATCCTTGGATGTACACAGGCAACTTTGCTGCTTCCTTGACAGAACTAAAACTTTTAGGAAATCAAAACAATTGTTTGTTTCCTTTGTCTTGGGCTGTAAAGAAAAGTCAGTTCCAAACAAACTATCTCCAAGTGGATCTCCCACTGTTTTCCTTTTGTTACACCTACCATGGCAAAATGCCTCCTGAATCTATTAGGACCCACCCAACTAGGGACACTTCTACCTCCACTGCATTCCTGAGGGGAGTACTTACCAAAGACATTTTGGAAGCAGCTACCTGGTCATCGATGCATACCTTTACCAAAAGCTATCACCTGTCAGCCTTCTCCATGTCCAGAGCAGGATTTGCCACTGCCATCTTGCAGGGTATCCTCTCTAAGGCACTTACCACCCTCATCTCAGCTTTGGAAATCATCTCATAAGTCAGGACAGCAACAGTGAAGCATGGAGAACATAGTACAGTTGTGTACAGTTACCATAAATGTAGATGTTTGAGTGTTTTCACTGTTGCAGTCTTCTCTACCTCCTTCCATCCTCCCTGTTCTCCTTACAGTAACAGCTTATTTCTCTGTCCTTCTTCTTCCAGAGGTCCCTTTGCAAGGATGGCCTACAGGCCACCTTTCCTCTAACCTTGTCCATTGCTTAGGGGTCATCTATGGGGCTCCTACCTTCTAGGGGCAAGAACAAACTGATGTCATGGCATCGGCTTGCTCCCCTTACACCCAACCGTACTGATGTCAGGTTAGGGCATCCACCAGCCCAGGGAGAACCATTTTTTTTTAAACTCTGGTAGTTGGGCCAACCAAGGGCTTCTAAAGCAGGAAATCCCATATGTCAGGACTGCAACAGTGAATACACTCTTAACATCTACATTTATTGTAAATGTACACAACTGTACTTTCAAGAGGGTGTGGTTAAGGAAGTTGAAAATGGGCTGCATGGCTTTGTCAGCTAAGTAAGTCAGAGACAGGGGAGTCAGGTTTAATTTTCAGGTGTTTTTTTTGTAGTTCCAGGCCAGCTAAGATTTGCGTCAGTTAGTGCAATTATGATTTTATTTTTATGCTGAGCATTCAGTGTTATACTGAGCACAGTTTTACACTGCTCAGCTTTGACTGTGAGAATATAGTTTATACTAGCCTTTGTTGCCTTGGTTGCAACTATTTTTAGAATGGTCCAGCATGAATGACAGTAAGCACTACTGTCTCAGTATAGTGACAACCTGAATTGAAACTTCTGTCTGCACGAAGATTACTGTAATGCAATTGTTTTGATCTTCAGGCATATCGCGTCTCTAATACTCATTGTTATCATGGCAGCCCAGAGGATTAATGTCATGAACTGTTTGTGTGCTGCTTCCTGTGTCCATGGTGTGGGGTTTGATTCCTTCCACCACCATATGCCTATTGTGTTACTTTAAACCAATAACTAGATAGTGCTCCTGGGCTACCCTGGAAAAGCGACACTTGCGTCTAGTGGGCTTACCTGGTCAACAACCATATAAAATAAAAATGGATACAGCAAGTTGGACAGGCAAGTAGAACTTAAGCAGATTTCATTCACTGTCATAACACCTGCATGGTAATAGTAGACTAAACTTAAAGGCACCCTGCTTTAGAGAGGAAGCCACTAAAGGTGCATGTGTGCAATGTGAACTTCTTAAAGTTAAACCATGACTGACATTTAAGGTAGATCAAATATCTGGACCAAATTAATGGTGAAAGTGATGAGGGAAGAGTGGGAGGTCTAACGTTTGTTTCCGCATCCTCAGCCTTGATAATTTTTTTTTGGGGGGGGGGGGGGGGGAGATCAAGAGTGCATTCCATGTTGAAAAAAGACAAAAGGGCGAATAGCATTCTACTGTACGGAACAGTAGTAAATGTATTTGATGGAACTGATTTTAGCTACACAATTGTGTCTGGGTGTGTAGCACTCTAGAGCTATGTATTGCTGTATCTTAACTGTAATGGTGGAAGCTTTTCTTCTGGTTTTTCCACTAAAAAACTGACTTTGGTCCCATTGAATCTACCTGATTAGTAAAATAAATAAATAACAGATGACCTCTTTACTAATCCTGTAAAGACCTGGTGAATTAACTGCATTGGCCTGAAGGTGATTTTTGTAAACGTTAAGAGCATGTTTAATAATATAGTAGAATTCTGTTTTGGGGGACCTGTGTGCATGTAAAACTCCACTCCATATACAAATATACTATCCCTATCTAGAGCTGTACTATCTGCAAACTCGGTGAGAATAGTGAAGAAGCTGGTAGAAGCATATGTTTTTATAGAAGTGGATTTTTCATCTGTTCCTTGAGCCAGGTCATGAGTTTCTCGCCTTCTTCCACCTATCTCCAACATCATAGCCTTAACCACAGCTGCAGTCTACCATCCTGACATCAGGACTGGAACCTCCCTCTCAGGAGTCCTTTTAAATTGGAATTCAGTACTAGGCCTTCGCCCAGGTGGTAGTCATATTTCAGGATTTAAACCTTCCTTTACCAAGGATGACTGATCCACTCTCAACCAATCATCCCCACTTTCCCAGCAAGCTCCTCCACTGCCTGAGACAGTAATCAAGCCTGTGTTGTGTCAAGCAGAGTCATATCTTCATTCTTCTGCATCAAAGAGCTGGCACAGCCTTTCACTTTTTGCCCACTACTAAGACATTGTCTTGGTTTATTTGGTTAAAAGATAGGTTAGTGCAGTGTGTATGCACAAAGTCCTGCAAACAAGGCACTAGGAAAGATATTGTCACAAGCGTCTGTCCTACTTAAGAGATTTCCAGCTGTCTGTCTGATTCACATCATGTGTTTTGGAAACGCCAAGAGACCTACCAAACTCTAATAAAGATATTAAGCAGGTTTGATCATGCTAAAGAATATGGTGCAGGTATTTTTTTGGACGCATCAAGTCTTTCAGCATGACTGAATGCCATATTGCACCTGAACAGCATCAGAAGATGCTGTCATTTGATGCAGCAGCCGTCTAAATAGCAGATAGATGGACATCCCAGATATTTTTTCCCCAAGTGTCTCAGTTTTGAAATGTGGCAGATCTGCAGTAGTTTGTACCATGCGTCTTCATGATGGTAATTCATTCCTATTTTTGACTTTCATTACACCGAGTTCATAAAATATTGGTTATACCAAAATATTTCTTCCTGCAAGAAAGGACCTCCTAGCCAGAAACCTCATCTTGAGCACATCCAAAATAAGCAGTCCAGTCCTAATAAGAAGATAAAAGCTGGTAGGGACAGTCACTTTTTTAAGATTACTTTAAAGGTAATAAAAAACACTGAGACTGTCTTCTGATTCGAGCATTTTAACTTGTGGCTGTAGTAGAAATGGTCATAGATGTTCATCCTTCTTTGAGGTTTTCCTATTACCTTCGCAAGTTTTTTATACAACATGCCATAGTAACAGCAACCCGCATTACCCTGTTCCTGTAACTCCTGTGTGGAAAAATCATACTGACCTCACTGTCTCTGGGTGATTTGCAGAAACTTGACACCATATATTGTCCTACTGCCAAAATTACAGAAGGCCTGCCATACAGTGGACATCTTACTGTTACCAAGCTGATCCAAGTATAAACTCACCGACTTTTATATGCAGAATGAACATCCCACAGTCGTGCTGCTGTCATACTGTATCTGCAGGCAACCAACTGAAATAATCTTGTAGTGCAACTCTTGTTACAGCATGCAAACTTTTTTAAACTTTAGGCCTTCAAAGACGAACTTGTAGTCTTCTTCCTTGTCTAAGCCTTAGTAGATAACATGGATGTCACTTGACCCTTCCTCCTACTGATTTAGTGGTTCATCACGTTTGTACCCCTTTTCAATTTTTTTGACCTTGTCTTGGACTCTCAAAGCTCTCCAGTCCACTGCCTTGTATTGTTTTGACTTAATCTTGGTAGTAAAATGTACATGGACTCTCGATTCCTAGTCATAACGATATCATTCCATTGTGGACCATTAGTAGTGCTCAGCAATTGTATCCATGACCTTTGGCACTGGTCCTGGTTTTCCCCTTGGGTGTTGCATGCTCAGCAGGGGAGAGCTTAAGGAAAAAGAAAGTGTTCTGTTCATCAGAGTGACTGGTACTGAGGGGCCCTCACCGCAGGCTTGGTTAGGCTTCCATTTATATCTCTCAAGTTTTAGCACAAGAAATCTGGACAAACCCTAAAATAATGGGCGACAGAAGCTCAAAAATCGGGGCAAATTTTAAAAACTGTCATTAAAATTGCTAGAAAAAATGATTTTGTGTTAGCATGCATTTTCTGAAGGATATGAAGTCTGAAATTCAAATGCCTGTCATTTATTTCGGTTCTCCTTGATTTGTCAGAAAACAACAATTTTTATGAGGAAAAGATCAAAAATATGATGCAAAAACCTGGGCATTCTGAGAAAATCTAGATAGTTGAGAGATATGCTTATATACTTTGCTGCAAGGAGCTGTAAGAGATCCTCAGAAAGGCGCATCTGAAAATAGATGTTAAAGGCAGAAAATTTGGTGTTAGCCATCCTGGGCAGGCAGACCTAAAAATATTTTGCAAAGATTGCCATATCTTAAAACTGCTTTAGTAATTTGCATTAATACATTGTTTGCTTCTTACTAGTTTTGCAAAGATTACACGACTTGCTAACTATGACGCTGAAGTTGCACGGATTCTTTTCCTTATTTTTTACTGAGCAATAAAATGTGCATCCAGTCAGTCTATTTGCATTAAAGTGACACACTGTTGTAAAGAAATCTACCATTGCTAGCATAACACTGTTGTTTGTCCTCCTGACTTTTAGAAGAAACGGTGGAGTATGCCTTATAGCTTGGTAGTAATTAATTTTGTCTCTCTTTCAAATTTAACTTCCAAGAAAGAAGTTTCTTCCAAGAAGATCTATTTGAAAATCCAAAAAAAAGTGTTCTAATTGGCCTAGGATTCTGCAGAGAATACTTTGTAGTCAAGTAGCAGAATTCGCCACCTGGCGAGGCGGTAAAGCTGTTGGCCTTTGGTCTCAAGCATCCTTTCACCCAGACTTTATTAGCTGAGCATATAACATACCCATCCATATCTTAATGAGTAAATTATTTTTTTTGGTTTATGAATATTTATTACTTCGTGTTTTTTTGTATCCGAACTAGCACAGCAAAACTGCAACCTCACTTTTTCTGCACGATTTGTGGGCTGGAGGAATTGAATGCTTAGCGGTAGCCGGAGGAGCATCAGTTAGGCTGATCAAGGCCATGGAATTACACAGAGCAGACATAGATTCATAGGTAGATACTAAGCTGTTGATTTCAGGGGCTATATAAGCCTAGCCAAAAGGTACCTTGGCTTTCGCCACCCAAGAAAATTATTTTCCTGTGGCCCTGTCGAGCAGAGTCACAGAAGTGGTCCCTGAGGTGAATTTCCTATTTCCCATCCAGTAATCAAGATTTTTCTTGAAGAGTGCTAATAAGGAGCTTTGTTTGATATAGATAGGTAGTGTGTTCCAGAGTATGGGAAGTCTCTGGGACAGGAATCTATCCTTCCAGCATGTTCTGTTTATTGTGGTGAAGAGGCTTAGGTCCCTAGAGCTTGTAGCTCAGAGGGATTGGGATTTCTTTAAGTGGAGCATGTCCAACAGCTCTGGGTTTGACATAGCTTTGTATGTTAGGCAGAGATTGCCTCTGAGTAGGCAATATGCGATGGAGTAAAGCTGGAGTTTTTTACGACAGTCTGCGTAGGGCCGGTAATCCTCTTTGTGAGGTATTTCTGCTGCCTTTCCAGTTGTTGTAGATGTCCTGTGAGGTACATACCAAAAGGGGTGTTGTACTCTATAATGGGTCTAATGAGTGATGAGTAGAGGAGAACAATGACCTCTTTTTTCCTAGATGAGAAACCTTTTGTGATGAGGTGTGCTACGTAGAAGGATTTCCTGACTACTGTGGCAATGTGATTATCAAAGGAGAGACTACTGTCCACCTGTGTCCCAAGGTCTCTTATCACACTTTTGGTGTTAAGTAGACTACCGCCTATGTGGTAGTTCATGGGTACAGAGTTTTTACCAAAAGGGATAACAGTGCACTTTTTGACATTGAGCTTGAGGCCATGGCTTTGACACCAGCCATCTGTCTCAGTGAGGCCCTTTTGTAGGATGTCCACATCATTAGGAGTTTTGATTATAGCTCCTAGTTTGCAGTCATCTGCGAACTTCGTTAGCCAAAGACCTTCCGTGTTAGCCTGTACTTCAGAGAAGTAGATACCAAACAGGAGAGGACCCAGGACTGAACCCTGTCATACTCCACTTGTCACTAGTCTGAAGATGGATTTGGAGCCTGCTACTTTCACAGTGTGGGTTCTGTCAGTGAGCCAGTTAGCAACCCATCTTGTGACGTAGGTATTTATACCTAGTTTAGTGAGTTTATCTGTAATTCTAGAGTGGGGGATGGTGTCGAAAGCCTTGGCAAGATCTAGATAGGCTGTGTGAACCACCTTACCCTCATCTACGGCTTTGGTGGCCGCTTCAAAGAAGTCTATCAGGTTTAGGAGACATGATATGCCTTTTACAAACCCGAACTGGGTGGGGTCCAGAGTTAGGAGATTACCAATGTCATTGTTTATAAGTTCCATGATGATACGTTCCATAGCCTTGCAGACCAGGCTTGTCAAGATAATGGTGCGGTAGTTCCCGGGGTCCGTGGTGGCTCCCCCTTTGTGGAGTGGGATAACCGTCGCTGTGTGCCATTCAGTGGGCACAAAGCCTGAGGTGAGGCTATGATTGAACATGTTACTTAGGTGGAGTGCCAGTTCGTTCTGTAGTTTGTGTAGAATGCAGCCTGGGATGTTGTCGGGTCCCATGAATGCTGTGTTCTTGGCTTTGGAGAGTGTCTTTTTTTACCTGTGCAGCTGTGATTACAGGAACTAAATAAATAAGGTGGGAGCAGGAAGGTTGTGTTTGTTTATACAGCTTTGTATCTATATTAAAAATACATGTGTACAGCAACAGAAACACAGCAGTCGCCTTGTGAAAGAGTAAGCTAATAAGTACTGTCCCAGACTAACTAAATGTGCATGTTTTGTGATATTTGGTCCCAGCCATATGGTTGTAAGAATTTTAATATTGATTTTAGCAGAATGCTCCTATCCCTCTCACTTACAGCCTCTCCTGTAGCCCAAGTGTTGGTGTTTAGCATGTAGTAATTGGTGCTGCAGTACTGAAGTAGTATGTGCCAGATTTTACTGTTACGTTTCTTAATTTATCATTTGATGCCCCATACTAGATGTACTTTGACATGATCAGTAAATAGGAAAACTGAGTATGCTGCAGAAATGTTTTTGCCAAACAGCTTCTGTGCATTTGCTACTACATTCTCAGTTGTAAATTTTAATACCTAATCAACAGTAAAGCTTTTCCTGTAGTAACTGGCATAACTGCTTCTCCATTTATCATTGTTTTGCTTTCTGTGGCAGTTTAAAAAACAAAAAAACAAAATCATGCCATTTGCCCAGCTCCCCTCCCCCAACCACCTCAGAGCACAGGTCTCCGCCTTTGCAGAGGATTGGCAATATTTCTTATGTTCGATTTATCTGACAGTAGTTTGTGTGTCTCACTGTTGAATAATGTTTGAATTATTTCAGGACTTCTAGCGGCTGTGTGACTCATCACTGAAGCCAGCTCTTGCTGAGGCTTATGCGGAGGAGGGCCCTTTCTGGTGTTTCTTGCATTGTCCCTAGACCCCGCACTTCATGAACAAGATAAAGCAGGCTGAACACTCTGCCCTTGAGACGCCTACCCTTTATGTTTCTCTGGCAGCTGGACGACGTGTAATAGGCAGTGGAACTTTTATTTTCATGGGCGGTACTTCAGAAAGTAATCTGAGCAGCAATTCTGTATAAATGCAGCATAAATTAATGATTCTAAAAGTAGGAGGTATGTGGATGAAATCTGACAGCATCCCAAACCCTACCTCTCTCATCTCAAACAGTCACTGCTGTACCAGAGCTCAGGAAGCAGCCTTTTGAAATTGACCAGCCTTGTAATACTGAAAACTTATTTTAATTGCATTGTAAATCCGGTGGTATACATAGGTTGTATGATTGCTTCTTGATTGGTAATGCTCAGGTATGGAGAAGTAAAGCTCTAATTAAAACCATTTTTGCTGTGGGTGTAGTGTCTACCCTTTCACTTCCCCTATTAATAATGCTACTTGTCCTTCACCTCACTAACATTCCTTAGTAAGAATTTTGCAACTTTGAAGAACATTTCTGGTAATCTTACTGTGAAATCTCATAATGTCCAGTAATGCTTTCTATGTTTGTTTTAATTTGCATAATCTCTGGGAATGTTGGCCTGAACAGCTTTCCAAAATTATCAAGTTGTTTTGGGGTTGATGATACAGAAATTTTAGCTGAAACACTGCAAGTTTCATACAATGCAATAAAATCAAAAAAAACTTATTTTATTAAAAGTCTTAGGCACTTTTGTCCTGCAAGGAGGCAAACTTTTACATAATAAGAACAGAAGTAAGCATGAAGTGAAAAAAGTATGCAAATAAGAGCAGTCTTTTTCAGTTATATGTTTAGGGAAAAAAGAACAGCCATTTCTGCTGCAAGAACATTTAAATTGATTTCCATTCCGATTTCAAACCATCATAATTAGGATATAAAAGAAATTAAGATGCCGGCATACTGTAGATTACTTAAAAAATTGTATAAAATATAGAAAGATGGAGGGTAATGCTGTTACAGTTACAAATTAAGGAGCTGTTTGATTAACCTGGTGTAGAACACAAGCAGAGCCATGTATTTTTAGATAGTTTTTAAGAATGTGTGTATAGCATTTGATGGGTATGTCTGTCCTTATAGATGTGTTTTTATACATCTCTGCAGTATATTTCAACACATTACTAAAGATATAATATTGATGAGCAAAGCAAATTATGTAGCACGGGGGGGGGGGGGTTGTAATGTCAACAGTAGCAAATTTTATCTTTGTGTAAATATTGGCCATTGTGGCTTTACTGTTTTTTATCTGCTTATATTTCGCAGTAGTTCCAGTCACATTTTTAAACACCTTCCTTCACTGAATTATCACTTTACTTGTGACATAGGCAAATTTATACTTATATAAAAGTAATCAAGCCATGTTAACAAGTTCACATATATAAATGTTATACATCGCATGTTTTGCTCTATATCATGTAATCAAAGGAAAATTATATACATTGTTCAATTCCTGCTTTCTCTTAAATTTCATTTCTCCTCCAAAAAGTTTTGTGCTTGTATTGTTCCCACAATTTCCATTTTTTCTATGTAATTTACTTGTACCCTTTTCTAAAGATCCCACTTCCTGTTCTTTTATCTCTGTTACGGTATTCACTACTTCAAATATTTTGTTTATAGATTTTGGGTTCCATTTTTTATTGATTACTTTTCTGGCAGTCACCAACATTACCTTACTATGTCTAGGCAATTCAAATCCTGTATCCAGCTCAAAAAATAATTTCCTTAGTTACACTCTTGCTGTTCCAGTATTCCCGACGGAGTACTCTAGGGAATTTTTAAAGTCTGCCAACTGATTACATTCCAACAATATATGTTCCCAGGTACCTCCTTCTTCCACATTACACTTCCAACATTTGCCATCAACCTGAGGAAAAATTCTTTGGATTCTACTTGGGGTATGAAAGTATCTATCCAAACACATCCAGGCAAAAATCCCAAGTCTAGATTTTGTGAACCATACATATGTCCTTCCATTGTTTCTTTGTGAATTGCATATCTAAAATCTCTTTCCAGTCTTTTCTAACATTTTCTGATTGAGTCCTATTATCCTGCAAGATTTTATATGCTGTACTAATTATCCATTTTTTAACAGCAGCGTCTGTTCTAGATTCAAGTAAACACTCAACCAGTGCAGGTGTTTCACTTAGGATTCTCCTATCCTATTTGCATATACTCTGTTATCAATCCATGGTGGTTGTTGTTGTGTCTTTCGGATTTTCCTGGTTAGGGGTCTCCACAGCGGAACTCCGGTCCGCTAATGATTGACAGTAGATTTTTTATGTGCCGGGTTGCCAGCCCTGACGCACAACCATCAACAAAGGTACGCCCATTCACGCATGTCTCCACACAGAAGACGCTTCAGCTGAGAATCGAACAGGACAACGTCTTACTGTGAGGCGACAACGCTACCGTAAGGTAATCTCTATTCTGCAATTCAAATGTCATCTTGGCCTCTAACCATTCTATTACCTTATCCTCTCTAATTATTTGTTCCCTATAGCTTGGATCCTTTAGTTCAAAACACAATTTGTGCCATTGAAGTGTGGAGGGTGGGGTATACCCCTCAAGTTCTGTTACCAAACTGTGGCCTTGATTGACTGACACAGATTAGCTGCAATGTTAGGGTGATTTACTTTTCAGATAATCTGCTATGAAGTTGGAAAAAAAATCTGCTTAGGAGCTGGACTGATGTATTAATCCACAGCTTCAGGCCATTTGTGGGGGTGTAAAAGGGTGTAAATCAGCATTTCAGCTGTGCTTTTTAATAACGTTCACTAATTAACAACAAAAAATATAACAATAGTCGTGCCTGTGAAGCAAAAAGGGAAACTGAAAGGATCTGTGACCAAAGGGTATTAAAAGTAACTATTTTCTTAGTAGTAATTATGATTTATATAATTACTGTCATCAGCATCATCCTTGAATGGGCGTACCTTCGTTGAAGGTTGTGCGTTAGGCCCGGCAAGCCAGCACGTAAGACTCTACTGCCAATCATTAACGGACCGGAGTTCCGCTATGTCGACCCTTAACCGGGAAAAGCCGAAAGACACAGACAAAACTGTCATCAGCATCATATACAAGGTACACTGAAATTCAGTGTTTTACCTCATCAGCAAACTGGCATGTAGCTCTGCCCAGGAGTTTTACTGTTTATGTAAACTTCCACTGATTCTGGAGAGTTGTATTTATTTCTTCTTTCTTTGTAATCCCTTCTTCCTACCAACCTTCAGACATTCCATGACTGAGTGACCCATTTATTCCCCCTAGTGTCGCAGGTGATTATGGGAAACGGTTATCCTTACATTCATCAGGATATTCTGATTAATGGCCAAGTCTGCACCCCTAGTGGCTGATTTATGATTCTGTCATGCAAGGACCTGTTATGCCTTTCCTGTCTACAGTGTCATGCCTACTCCCACACATTCCCTGTGAATGGCTACTGCCTATCATTGTTTGGAAGAACCAATACATATTCTTAAATTAGGTGCTGTGTTGTCGTTTCACAGCCTTTCTAGTAGAGTGGACAGATCTCTCCTCCCAGATGGATGGGTTGGCCTCAAATGGTCATAACTGCCTTTATCACCCTCCCCCAGTGCTCAGGACACTAATCAAAGCTAGGACATCTTTGTCATAATCATGACCTCATCTGTGTGAGTCACTTAGAGCTGACCTTGACGGTGTTTCTGTTTTAGTAGGTGGCACAGTAGTGTACACATTTCTTAGTACATTACTATTCCCAAACTACTTTTTTGTGCTGGATAGAATAGTTAAAAAAAAAATAGAAAGGTAACTCAAATCAGTGAAGTAGCACAGAGGCACTCATCAATGTAAAGTAATTCACAGCACGTTTAGCAATATGAAGCAATGGTTATGTGCTGCCAGACTAGTGTTATCATGCAGAACTGTATTTGATTCCTTTCTCCTGCACCCAAGCATGTGCATCTCTGAACAGGTCATTACCTCAGTAAGGAACAGAAGGTGAGAGGAAGGTGGTGTCCCTGCAGCAAGGTACTCTGTGAATTTTAGAGCTAATATTCACTGGAATTTTAGAGCCTAGATTTGGGGGGTGGAGGGCTATTTTTTCCCCCCATATAGCAATTGGTTGTAACAAAAATGACATTTGAAAGTGAACATGGCAGTGGGACCTAATAGAATTCCCTAAGTGATTCTGAGAAGTAAGAGAGAGCCAGTGACAGCTGTACACGTTAATAAATCCTATGAGTTCCTGAAGAATAGAGGAAGGCAAATGATTTATCTCAGTTTCATTTCTCCAAGACTTTTGGGTTTCAAATACCATGACGGGGATGAAGTTAGTGAAATTAGTTTTGTTTCAAGATTTGATGTTAGCCAAAAGTGCTCTTTGCAGCACCCACAATATGCACAAAACTGACTCCTTCCACAAGTCACACAGAGTTGTATGTATTGGTAGCATATCTAAATAAGACTGTCAATTCTTTTTTGGGACCCATTGCTCCTACTATTGTTGGAACTGTCTGGATATCCTAGTTCCACATTGCCCTCAATTCTGCCTGCAATTCCTTGTATTTTATGACTTTGTGTGTCTCTCTATGTTAAGACACCGTAATCACTGGGTGTAGCAATTTCAGTGATCAATGCTACTTTAATCTCTTTCTCAAGGACGGCTATATCTGGTTTTCTTGCATCTGTCTTCTGAACTGTTGACAATGGGTGAGTCCATGTGATATAAACTTTGTCATTCTCTATAATGCTTTGCGGCTTATGTTTCCAACACCTCTCAGCCACTTCAATGCCATAATGTTTGCACAATCCCCAATGCAACAGTCTTACCACATTATTATGCCTTTCAGTATGTAGACACTCTGTCATTAGTATATCACACTGAGCAACAAGATGTGCGACTTTTTCCAGTTCCGTTTTACAGAACCTGCATTTGTCTATCGCACATGTTCAATGGACTTTGTAAACTTTCGTGTATCTAGTCCACTATACTTGGCCATTAATATTAACCTTTTATTTTTTGGTTTAAATTCACCTCTCCTTAACCATTCCTGCATCAAATCCTCATCGACATGAGGTTCTTCCAGGAGTTTTCTGTACTTCCAACTATATTTATGCCTTTTCCACATTTCTTGCCTTCTCATCTGATCCTTGTAATATTCTTTCTTTTGTGTTTTGGCATATTCAGTTGCTGCTTTGTTTGTCTGCTTCTGATTTGATTTCCATTCCTGTTTGACACCGATATGCTTCTGCTAAACTAAGCAGGGAAGTCATCTTAGAATTGTTCTCATGTTTCAAAACTTTCACTATGTTTGGATCTTGTGAGGTTAGCAGGTATGTATGCATTCCTACAACTGCAGATCTGTACATGTAATCAGTTTCGAGGAGGCCCATTCCTACAACTGCAGATCTGTACATGTAATCAGTTTCAAGGAGGCCCATTCCTACAACTGCAGATCTGTACATGTAATCAGTTTCGAGGAGGCCCATCCCTCCTTTAGAATTGGGAATATATGTCTTTTGATAAGCATGAAGTAGTTTTCTTGTTTTCCTGCCCAACTTATCCAATACTTTTTGCTGCCAGTCACCCCAAAACTTCAAATTGGAACAGAAAGAGCAAATTGGTTTATAGCCTGGACTTTGTTCCTAGATGTTAGGGCTGTTTTCTGTATTCATTTTATTCTTGTAAAATATTCTTTGTATTTATTTTGGTGACTTGATCAATCTTTTGAGATCGATATTTGCATTTTCGAACATTTAAATGTCAATTAAATGACACACATGCACAGGCACACACAGACACATGTATGATGAAGCTCTCTTATTTTAACTTTGTAAACTGTGGTTTAAATAAGCAATTCCAGCTTGAATTCCATTTTCTTATTTTTAATATGAAGGCAAGTTGATCTTTGACATGGATCTTACATAAGAAGTTATGATAACTGCCTGTTTTAGTAGTTTGCAACTTTGCATGCCAATATCAAGAGCAGTTGTTCCTGTACAACTAGTATTCCCTTTTCATGGGTATATAAATTTGTGTGTGCAGTTTGGAGATGGAGGATGCTGCAGTACAAAACAAGCAAGTTTTGTGTTTTATGACCTTGGAATTGTTGCTGTTCCAGGCAGCCGTACAAGGTTTTAGATATTTTCAGTGCCGATTAAATGAGATATGATTATTAATAGTGAACACTTGTAAGAGTCTGTCAGAACAGTTGCCACTTGCATGGGTTAGTAACTGCCCTCATCAGACATATGCACATTGCTGCCTTTTATTCTTTTTAAACCCTATTGTCAGCTTCATCATTTCCTTTGTAACATTTACAATAATTTGCTGAAGTTTTCCAGAGTTTATGAACACATCCCATTATGGAAGTGTGTGCCGATGTGTAACAAGTTATTGCCAGGTTCATGCTGGGACACTTCTTTCAAATCAGCAGGTTTTCAGTAAAGAGTGCTTTTTTAATATCTTATTATTGCTGCATACTGTTAAAAGAATTTAACAGCTTGATTTAATCAATAGCTTCTAAGTATAGATAGAAACACCTCCAAACTGTGTGCATGACCAGGAATGCAAACTGACAAACTTAAGACAAAAAAACACAAACATAAAGAGAGCAATGCAGTATGGATCTTTGCTTTACATTGTTGAAGGCTTTCATCTAAAAGGAACTTTAGACTTTATCAGACTGTAGTACATTAATGATCATGGCATTTAAATAAAAACAATTTGCAACCACATGACCTTAAAAAGCCAATAAAATTGTAAGCTTCATAAATATTAATAATAAATAATGGAAGTGGTTCATAGATGTTAATAAGATCTTTTGCAATGTTTAAGAATAAAGCCACTTGAGAAACAACTTCTTAAAGTAGAAAAGACTTTATTTTGTGTTTAAAACTGACTAGAATGCAAAACATAATGTATTAAATATGAATAACATCAATGTTGTTAAGTCAGTACTTTCCCTTAAGCCTTTAACATTTAATTTCTTTTTCTTTCAGATTGTACCTTATCTGTTCTAGTCTCTCTATGGTTTCTAGTGTAGGCTGTACATTCTTTGTTGCCCACTTCTCAACTGTCTTGGATGAGGTCTGCAGATTCTAATTCAGATGGGGTGTTGCTAACTGTACAGATAAAGTAACCAGTCACTTTCTACTGGCCATCGTAGCATCCTGTGGTCCATCCTTGCTGTTTTCCCACATTGCTTTGCTAACTGTAAGTTCTCTACTGTCAACAATTGTTAATTTGTAGTTGTTTCCATAGTACTTCTTTACTATTTCTTGGAGTTTGCCTTCTCAGTCGCATCTTTTTGCATGTTTTCACACTACCAGGATCATTCCTCCAGTCTTCCCAGTCTCATTTTTTAATTTCCCCTCACATAATTATGTTTCCCTCACTGACCATTTGGTGCTTTCATTCCCCTCTCCTACAGGCTAAACAACAGAGTGTAGGTGGGATCCTACTGATTGTAGGCTAACAGCTGGGTATGATGCAGTACTTTATGCGTTTCCATTTGGTGGTGATGGGCATCCCCACCAAAGCAGTGGTCTGCATTGCAGTGCACTGGTGTACTTACCACACACACTTGCACTCACACACACATTCACTCACTCGCAGTCACGCACACACACATTCACTCACTCACAGTCACGCACGCACACACCACACACACACTCTCACACACACACACACACACACACACACACACACACACACACACACACACACACACACACTAAATTGCAGCAACAGACCAGTATGCTGCTTGGCTGGCCCTTGGGTCCTTTTGTTCCTTGGCATTCTTCCTGCTGCTACAGTAGCTGATCTTTGAGTGGCAGTGGCACACTGAGCCAGGTTGCCTCCCTGTCCCCTGGCACAGAAATGCTAATTATAGTAACTCAATCCCATCCCTACTGGCCATTTGCTGCACTGTCCATGCTACTAATTGAGCCCATGTTAGGCCAGGTTACAGTTAAACCTCCACCTTTCTATGTCACAGAGCTAGTTTATAATCACCCATGCAACAGCTCTTACCCAACCAATCCCGCCACACAACTTTGTGCCTTTGGCTAAAAGGCAAACCTTTCCTTCCAGAATTTCTGCAGGGTTATAAAGACACTTAAGTGTCAACACACTACTCCCACTTTGGTATATGATCAGCCTCTGTACTGTCTTCTTGATAAAGGACTTGGCCTTTTGTTATGCAATCAGCTGCAGTATTCACCCCTCTGATACACAGCCCTAGTACTCACCCCTTTGATTTATTGATCAGCCCTACCGCTAGCTCCATCGATACATGATCAGCCCCAATAATTACCCCTTTGATTTATTGATCAGCCCCACTGCTAGCTCCATCGACATCGATACATGATCATCCCCAGTAATTACCCCTTTGATTTGTTAATCAGTTCTACTGCTAGCTGCATCGATACATGATCAGCCCCAGTAATTACCCCTTTGATTTATTGCTCAGCCCCATTGATACATGATCAGCCCCATTATTTACCCCTTTGATAACTACATTCATTGTTGTGCTTTCATTTGAGCAGACTCCATTTATAATAAAACTTTATGCCTCTTGTTGCTATTTCCATTGCCTTGGCTCATGATCAAACCTGGCTTGATTTGTCTTACCTGGTTACAGTAGTATACCTGACTTGCCCTATAAACCTGCATGGTGCCACTAAAGAGGTTGTGAAAGGGTTATAAAGTAGTGCTCACTACAAGATTCCTTGTCATTCTAGGACAGACAGATGGTTTGCCTTCATTTTGACTGCCGTATTTACCTGGTTGGAGAAAGGGATATGCATTCATTTTAGTTGTTATTGCACTGATAAGGGTTTAACAATGCTATGTTACTGGTTGGCTGTTTCCATAGTACTCAGTGCCACCTTTTGGCTGTAGTTCTAACTGCATTCTACAGAGAACTACATAGTTTAGTGGCAGCATCTAAACTTGTGACATTTGAAAACATTATGTTTAATGTACACACTACTGCGGTGGTGGTGCTGCGGTAGCGTTGTCGCCTCACAGTAAGACGTTGTCCTGTTTGATTCTCGGCTGCATCATCTTCTGTGTGGAGACATGCGTGAATGGGCGTACCTTCGTTGAAGGTTGTGCGGCAGAGCCGGCAACTCGGCGCGTAAAAATCTACTGCCAATCATTAGCGGACCGGAGTTCCGCTGTGGTGACCCCTAACCGGGAAAAGCCGAAAGACGCAACAACATTTTTAATGTACACACTCATTGTGTACCTACCTATTTTGAACATTGCCTTTTTGGCTCTGAACGCTCCTTGAACAAGGTCTGTAGTGCATCAACCTAGTTAGCAATGACAAGTAAATTCAAGATTGTGGATCCTTGTTTACTATTTCTGAATACATGACTTGCTGTCCTGTGGCTTTGCATGTCTTAAGTTCTCTCCTGTGTGTATTCAGTGTAGCATACACAAAACCTGGTATGACAGTATTTAAGGTAGAATACTGCACTTCAGGTCGTGTCATGTGTAAACCCCATGTTACAAAATGAGTGGTATACACATCATCAGCAGGGTATGGACTGCTAATCCAGTACTGTTTTCATGTTACATCTTTTCTGCATTATGATGGTGGTGGTGGTTGTTTTTGACAGGGCTCATGGCCTGACCATCCAGTTCAAGCACAGATATTTTTTTTTTTGACAAAGTGGAAGCTTAAAACTAAGGCTGGAGCCCTTTGAAGTATCCCCCATTTCCGGCTCACTCACCAAAGGTCTGAGGTCACTATGTAACTTTAGATGGCAGTGGGCAGGAAGTAGGGAGGATATCCTGTTTGCAAGGGGGGGTCGTCGTGATGTGTAACCAGGCGAGATCAAATAACGAAAGAGAGAGACATTTCCACTACTAGTTCCACAGATGCTTTTTTTTCTTCTGAGCTTTAAGCAGTCAGTATAAATGAAGCCATGACAAAAGTTGGCACACTGATACAGCCAACAGTGAGACTGAACTTGGTTATACCTTAGCTGTACCTGCTGAGAAGTTTACAGTTGCAGTATAAACCCCAGCTGGCTGTGTTATTTCAAACACAGCATTGTCAGCCCACATGACAGTAAGCTTTCTGAAAAAACATGATTTCTTAATGAAACGTCTTGATTTATAGACATTATGTGCAGCATTTCCTTCAAACTCTTAAGTAATTCTTGTATGGAGTACAGAATTAAATTAATGTTTTGCTCAGTTTGATGCTTTTCCCGTCTAACCCTACTCCCATTGTAATGTTGTGCAATGTTGTTTTCTAGTTGAAAATAGCTATTTTGTGAACTTGCTTTAAAAATCTGAGTAGTTGCTAATTAAAATGATTTTGTTTTGCAAAGACTGCAGGAAAGATTATAGAACCAATTTAATCCTTACTGTAGTTTTACTGGTTTGTTCATCTTTAGCTAACTTCACTGTCTGGTTGTGTTAATATTGATTTGAAGTAAGGCAGTAACATCTTCTAAAGTGATTGTTGCCTGATGCTTCTCTGTAAGTCATTGGTCATCGTTGAATTCCTTTTGCAGTAAGTTGCTTATTCACTGCATATCATGGGGTTGATGGGTTAACTTTGGAGTACGAGAGCTGATCTTACGACTCTCCTACCCTGCCTTCCTACACTGATTCCTGCTCTGCTTCAGGCTGTTGTCAGTCAGCTCTGCATTGCTCTATAGCTTTTTATGTGGAGACTGCTAGTTATTTTTGCTGTGTTGGTTTCCCATTGCATTCCTCCCTGAACATACATCGTTTGAACGGTTGCCGGATATCTCTAAGGCAAAATGCAAAGCTTCTGACAGAATTGTACTTCTCTTTTCCTATGAAATAATACCTGAACTTCTACTCCATAATAGCTTTGAAGATGGAAATTAATTCCTGTCTGGACTTAGTGATTCTACTCTAACATGCAGACTGAAGGCTTGTTTCCACCATCCTGTAACATATCCCTGCTTTGGCTAGGGTTGCCACCTTTTCAAATGCCCAAAGTGGGACAATTGTGGTACAAACTTCAGATTTTGCGGGCCAAAACATACCCATGGCCAGTACAAAGGGACAGAACTTCACTTTTTTGCCTTAATAAAAGCTTATTCTTGTAGCATTTTAGTTGCTTCTTCTGTATTTTGTAACATTTAGATATTCCAGGTACAGAGTAACTGTTTTATGCAACTATTGCATAAAATATAGGAAATAATTGTACCCTAATACATTTGCCATTTTTGCAATTTTTTTGCAGGACACAAATGGCCAAAGAGGGACTGTCCCTCGCAAAGTGGGACAGGTGGTAACCCTAGCTTTGGCCCTTTTGAGGTTTTCTTTTTCTTGTCCTTTCTTCTCCCTGTCTCTGTTTCTTGATTGTACCTGTGTCCTGTCCCTAGGCTTGATACTTCTGTGCTCTCCATTTCTGTCCTCTCTGCTGATTCTTTGATGCTGCACTGTCCTTCTGTTCTTCACTCTTGGCTGACTGTCTGGTCTTCTCAGTTTTTCGTCCTTGTTCTAGCATGTCATGCCCACCTCTGCACAACCCACTTCATGTTAATACTTCCATGCTGTTACTTCCTGCAGTCATTTACAAAGCGTTTCCTGTTTCCATGCTTCCCTTTTATGGAACACTGCCATATAATCCCATCAAGTCGGAGCTGTACAGAATTAACCTGTTATTACACGCTGTGTGCACACACACACACACTTACCTTGTCTTTTATAATACCTTGTGCATCCTTTTTTAAGTTTAATTCTTCATGGAACTGAAATATTAATTTCTTGGACATTCCTTCTAATATGTAAAGATATGCAGATGCACGTGTGTGTGTATATGTATGTATCTGCATATATAAAACATAAACTGCATAACTATAGGTATATATACAGATCAGCCCTTCCCAAAACAGCTCATACTATGTAAAAGCTTATGTCTCAGACATGCATGCATACATGTTCAGTATTTGATTTTTGGATGCAAGGTAGATTTAAAGAAATAGTAAAGCACACCCTCCTGCTTCTAGTAATCAATAAAAGTATAAAGTAATTATTTAAAAGTCAACTCCAGCAAGTAAGCGCTGTAATTCTTTCATAACTGCTGACTCAGTGTGAGTTTTTATAGTGTTGCATTCCTCCAGAACCATATGTGTGAATTCTGTCAATAATGTGTTCACAACTTATGTTAGTGACGTATAACATTTAAGTGTACTGATATATTGGTACGTATCTTTGGATTTTTTGAAGACATTTTATGTATTGTTCTGTGTCTGCCATGTTAAGACTTACTACAATTCTTCATAACCCTGTACAAAATTTCCCTTGGTTCTTAAATGGTAATTGATTTGCTGCAGTGTTCAGTGTAAGAAACCATAGTTTTGTGATTGTAACAAAGTTGACGTCTAACAGCTCAGTGACAGCAGACATTTCTTTGTATCTATCATTTCTGCATTATGAATGCATTTTACAAAAACTGGACATGCTGCTTGTAATTGGTAAGGTATACACAAGTTCCACGTTAAGTGTTATTTTGATGTATACTTGGTTGGGGGGAGGTTGCGTTGCATCTGCAAATCCATAGGGAGCATTCCTTTCACCCAGCTGTGTAGAAGAGGCTTTTTAAAAATTTTTTGTCCCAAAAGGTCAGTTACCAGACACCATGTTTATATGAGTGTGTATATGTCTGGATTTGCTTTTCTTACTTTGATTTTTTTTTTAAATCTACTTTCTTAGTAAGTGAAGCATAATAGATTTTGGGTGGTTGTGTACAGACTGATCATTTGAGAGTGGGATGAACAAATGAGTAAATGAGCAATAAGGCATTTGGAACCTGCTCATCTGTTCTCATGTACATGAAGGATTAAAAGAAAAAAATCAGTTTAGAAGCCATATAAAAGCATTAACTGTTATAACGTACGGAGCAACAGTGGCAGAGTAAGGAATGGTTTTGCTATAACAGGAATTGCTTATACAACAGATGTCCATGGCAGTATGAGCATTGTGCATTTCAGGCATGGCAGATAAAAGTGCACTATGTGGGGTAAGATAAAGGACCTAGCAACATTAATGAGAAATAAGCAACTCAGGAGTGTTAGCAGATGATGCTGGTAGTGAGAAACACTTTAATGAGAAGGGGACAGGGTGTGGTAGGAAGGCACTTCACTGCATCCATCTTTAGACAGAAGAGGAAAGAGGGGTGACTTATGGAAGGGGGACGCAAGTGGTAAAAGCTACAGGGCCAGTGTAGTGTGTACTTGTCTGCTTAGGTTTAACTTTCTTAATGCTAGTGTTATGGACACTGTAGCCTGTGTTTCATGTGTACATGAGTACTTGACAGGTACCAGTGCGGCTGTAATGGCGGAGTTAAAACATTCTATCCTTTCACCAAAAATGTCTCCTATTATAATTCAGGAAAATGCTCAAAGGTAGGGGACCATATGAGTAATTATAAGTAATCAAATGTGTGAAACAGCCAGAAACCAGGCAAGTGTTTGGGAAGGGAACTAGGCAGGATTGTAAGAGCACTGGTTAGATTTTATTAGGTGTATGGGGATGTTGTGGAGGGGTATTAACGGGATTGAAGGCAAATGGTTCACAAATTTGCAGATGTTTGAGGATATTCCTAAGGACCAACCTTTAATGTTAGTGGGGGAAGATGGCACAAGTCAGAATTAGATCTAGCTTCTAAGCGAATGAGTTGCTGTCACAGCACCCAGGTGAACATTTTCAGAAGGAGCTGTGGCTTGAACTCTTAGAAGTACATGGTGAGATACCCAGGTACCTGATGAGATTATACACAGAGACTGAACAGTGGGATTATTGAAAGGCTGATGTACAACTCAGTGTCATACAGTACTGACTTAATTTTGGAGGGAGGTAGCTGATGTGTAATCATTAAATAAAAAGGTACAAAATGATAAGGTGAGCTGCAAGTTTACAGATTTGCTTAGCAGTGCTATAAAGAACCATTATCCTCATATACAAGAGTGGACAATGAAAAACTGACAAGGTCCTCTCTTTGACATTTAAGAAAAACAGAGGACTGAAAGCTAATGCATATGGAAAACCAAGAAGGGTTGGCTAACTCTAGGAGATAAGGGGGTCCTGGAGAATGCAGCATATTGCCTGCAGTAGTTTTACAGTCAGCAGAGAGTTGCAATGTTAAGAAGCCACTGTAGGCTTGCACAATTAGGGGTGGCTGGGCGCATTCAGTCTGTATAACAGTTACAAAGATGGCATCTTTTAACAGGTTGTAGTCTTATGTTTGACGTGGAAAGTTTCAGCATGCCCATAATGTCATTATGACCCTCAAGGAAGTCAAACTGAGATTCAGTCAACAGGTTAGAGTTAGTATGGGCATCAGTAATTTGTTTGTAATTATAGCATGGATAGTTAACTTGTAAGGAACTTTGGATCACCATTTTTCAGGGCTGATTCCCCTTCCATTGATCAGGAGAGACCTGATATTAGGAAAAGCTTAAAGATCGGTGATTTTGCCCATAAACAGCTGCACCCATTCCTTTCTTAACATCTTTATTAAATTATTACTTAAGACCGAGACAAACATACAGCGGTATAAAAGAAAACAAGCCCTGTCAACATATTTCCAGTTACATACATTATACATCATGTATGTTCTTTTGTGTAACCGTCATCAGTCCAACATCACATAAATTGCTTAATTCCTGCCTTAGTTTAAACCTCACTTTTCCTCCCAAACATTGTTCTGCATGCATTGTTCCCACAATTTCCATTTATTTATAGGTTCATAGGTTCATAGGTTCATACTAGGCTATCTGCCCAAGGGCATTTATAAGCCTAGCCCATAGTTACCCTTTAGTTTGAATAAAAACTATGCCTATCATTTTGCTGTGCCTCTGTCAAGCAGTGACGCTGAAGTAATCCTAGGTATATCTGCAATCTCCCATCCATTGGTCAAGATTCCTCTTGAACAAGACCAGAGAGGTGCTCTGCCTCACATGTACCGGGATTTTGTTCCACAGCATAGGGAGTCTCTGGGTGATGAATCTGTCCCTCCAGCACGTTCTATTTATAACCGTGTCAAGGTTTAAGTCTCCGCCCTTGTGGTTCTGAGGGATCTAGATTTTTGAGGTGAAGCATATTCATCAAATCTGGGTTTGACATGGCCTTATATGTCAGGCACAGGTCACCTCTGAGCAAGCGGTATGAGACTGAATAGAGCTGGAGTTCTTTCAGTCGGGCAGCATAAGACATATTTTGAGACCCTTTATCCTTTTGGTGAGGAACTTTTGGGGCCTTTCAAGCTGCAGCAGGTGTCTGGTCAGATACATTGGGCATTGTACTCAATCATAGGTCTAATAAGTGATGAGTACAGGGGACGATGACCTCCTTGATCTAGATGTGAATCCCTTCATGATCAGGTGGGTGATATAGAAGGTTTTCCTAACTACTTTAGCAACATGAGTGTCAAACGAAGGCTACTGTCAACCTGGGTCCCCAGATCTCTGATGACTTTTCTGTGCTCAGTGGATTGCCACCTATATGGTAGCTAGGGTAGCCTTGTTTTTCCCAAAGGGTATGACTATGCATTTTTGGCGTTTAACTTCAGGCCATGGCTCTGGCACCAGTTATCCATTTCTGTGAGGCCCTTCTGGAGGATATCTGTGTCAGATGTGTTTCGACTAGTTTGCAGTCATCTGCAAACTTTGTCAGCCATAACCCTCCTGTGTTTGCTTGTACTTCAGAAAAGTAGATGGACCCAGGACTGAGCCCTGTGGGACACCACTTGTGACAGGCTTTGAGTCTGACATGGCTCCAGCAACTCTGACCCTGTGGGTTCTGTCACTTAGCCAGTTTGCAACCCATCTTGTGATGTATGGGTTTACATTCAAGCTGATGAGTTTTTGATACCTGAGTGGGGTATTGTGTAAGGCCTTTGCCAGGTCGAGGTAGGCTGTATGGACTGCCTTTCCCTCATCAATGGCCTTGGTGACTGTCTCGAAAAAAACCAAGTTTAAGAGGCAGGATCTGCCTTTGACAAAGCCAAACTGAGTTGGATCCAAAGTCTGCAAGTTCCTCTTTATTTATGAGTTCCATTATGATCCTCTCCATGGCTTTGCAGATAAGGCTTGTCAAGCTAATGGGGCGGTAATTTCCAGGGTCTGTGGAGGCACCGCCTTATGAAGTGGGACCACAGTATCCTGAGGTGAGGCTAAGATTAAACAGCTGTCCTAACTGTGGGTTTAATTCCTCATTGAGTTCATGAAGCACAGACACCATCCGTCCCATGGATGCTGTGTTTTTGCCTTAGTGAGGGCAGTTCTCACCTGAGATGTTTGGGGGCTACAATCCTCTGGAATAGATATCTCTCCTTTTGGGAGGTGTTTGCACTGAACCTGTCAGCCAGTATGTTGGCAATGTGTGTAGGTTCAGTAATTTTCACATCATTTTGAACTAATTCTGAGCATATCTGGGAGTTTCCTCAGGCCTTATGATTCTCTTTAGAGTCCTGATTTTCTCTCAAAATTTGCCTTGGATGATTTTATGAGAGCTCTTAGTTTTTACTTATAATGATCAGAGGTGTCTTACCTTTCAAGGATTTTGCTCTATCTTGTAGTAGCTTCCTCCTTTTGTTGTAGAGCTTGTTTATGGCTGGGGTCCACCAGACTGGTTTGGTACAGAGAGTCTTAGTTTTGTTTGGGATTGCCTGATCCATGCAGTCCTGTAGGTGCTGGTAGAAGGCATTTGTAAGTGATTCAGCGGTTTGAGTAATGTTTACCACTGGCTCAGGGGCCTTAAAGGAGACCACACTAGTTTTTAGAAGTGTGAAATTTTTCACTGTGGTCTTTTGTTTCTGGTGGGCGGGATGAGGACCTCGATTAGTTTATGATCTGATCTCACCAGTGGGTATACTTGTTGAACATTTTGATCCCATGTTCGTGATGATGAGATCAAGTATGTTTTCTCCTCTTGTGGGGATGGTGACTAGTTGTTCCATGGCATTTGAGTTTATGAACTCCAGGAATCTTTGGGTTAGAGTGTTGCTTGAGTAGTGTTCCCAGTCTATATTAGGGTAGTTAAAGTCACCTAGTATGATGGTGTTTGGAGATACATTTATCCTCAATGTTTTCAGGAAGGCCATGTGAGGTTCCTGAGTTTGAGAGGGTGGCCTGTAACATGCTACAAATTGCAGAGCAGTCTTGCCTATGGTTAATTGCACCTGGATGGTCTCCGATGCATCATGCGTTGCCACCAACCTATGTAATTATTCCTTCTCTCTTTAAAGGTCCCACTTCCAGTTCTTTTATTTTTGTTACAGTATTTAGTACTTCAAATACAGCTGGTGTAGACTTTGCTTTTCAATTTCTATTACTTGCTTTTTTGATAGCCGCAAGAATTAAACTTAAGGCCTTACTGTATGTAGGCAATTCAGATCCTGTGTCCCAGCTCAAAAGAATAATTTCCTTAGTTACAAGCATTTGCTTACCCAATGTTTCTGATCGTGTACTCTGTAGGGAATTTTTAAAGTCTGCCAACTCATTACACTCCAAAGACATATGTTCCCAGTTACCTCTTTCTTCCCATCTCACCTCCAACATTTGCCATCTACCTGAGGAAAAATTCTTTGACGTCTGCTTGGGGCATAACAGTGCCTGTTCAAGCACTTCCAAACAAAAATCCTAAGCCAACAGCCGCACCCATTCTTAATGCTGTAGTTTGAATGTGATGCAGAGAAGATGGCGTACGTTTTGGAGTGAGTAGAGTTTTGACATTTAAGATGAAGTGTAATTGAAAGGTGAAACTTAAATGATTAGGTGTTTTAGGTATAGCTTCAGTCATGTGCAAGTTTGCTAGGAAAAGGGTAACTGTTTTAAAAGACAAATCATTTGTTCAAAGTAAGCCAGATTGGTCAGGTCTGAATAGTCTGATATTAGTCTGATATTAGCTGAGTGAGAGAGGAAATCTTGAGAGAAAGAGGGACCGAAAGACTTTCTTAGTGTAATTGAAATAGGAAGTCATTATCAGGACTTGCAAGTGAAAAATGTCAGCAAAAGATGGGTGGACTGAATACATTGCAAGAGTGAAGACAGGGAAAGGTATGCAAATCGGGGGCAGAGAACTGATTGAGGAATATTCAATTGCCCAGAGAACTCTGTATAAAGGTAGAAGGAACTTATTTTACTTGTATTATTTATAGTGATTTGTTTTACCTGTATTTTAATGAACTATTCAGACTTTAGAGTACTACTGCTGTACTCCCAAGTTAAACTTGTTCCAGCAAGTTCTGTTTTATAACACACCTGGGAGCTACAAAGTAACATTTACTGAATTTATGTCCTGAATGCATCCCAACTTTATTTCGCTATTTTAAGACTGTTGAATAAGCTAGTCATGCTTGCAGTGATCATCTAGAGACTTCTTGGCACATGATCACAGGATTGGTTCTTGCTTGCAGAAAAATCTATTGTTTTTTAAAGGAAGTGTCCAATGAGGAAAGATATTTTAAATAATGCAGTAAAAGCAGCAAGTTTTCATTGTTTTCTTCTAAATAGGAACAAAAGTCGCACTGTGAGCTTTTTCATAATTTTTAGAGCCAAGTTTAGCAGCTTTGTATTTATGAGGATTCTGTACCTTTTACAGCCCCTGCCCTTAACCGTGTCATGCTTAAAGACATAACTGCAAACAAGCAAACTGAAAGTAGAGATGTGGCCCAGTCGATTTGGATTTAATTTGGAACTTTGATAGTTGTCATGTAGATAGAAATGAAGGCTTTCACTCGACTTAGAAGTCTTTTCTGATTCATGTAGTATTGTTTCTTTGCCGTTTGTCACGAAGTTCAAATGGTATTTTTTTTTTTTGGTAAAATAATGAGGTGGCATGCGCTACACGCCTGCTGACTAAACAGAAATGGTTGGCAGTGCACCCAGAAAAGCCTATTCATAGTCTTGATCTGCTGATTTTACCACTTGTTGAACTAAAGGAGACGCTTCTTTCTGAAATGGCCTTGGGCGGTGCCATGTCTAGTTAAAAATTCCAGGAGGTTTTATTATATAATTGTAGTGATGGTCACTTTTGTCTTTGTACTTTGTGATTGCTTACATTTTTGTGAGCAAGTTGTGACTGAAAATTGGTCCCAGGAAATAACCCACCTACATGACAAAATTTAAGCTGAGGTGATAAGTACATTTTTACAGTAATTGAAAGGGTGTATTTTGTTCCTTTGATAAGATTGTATAAGAAGATTTTGACTGTGAAGTATTTGAGTCTTACTTTTATTTTTTAAGCGGCCAGAATAACGTACACACTTCCATAGACCTTAAAAAAGTTGCTAGGTTATTAAGCCAGATAAGTCTAGATGATTGTCACTGTTGCAGTGACACCCCATCCGCAAAAATGGGAAAAAGGGGATGTAGATGGGTTCGGCATAATGGTTAAGTTCCCCACCTTATAACCACAAGGCACAAGATTTGATTCTCAACTCAAATTATTGACTAAGCTTAACATGGCTCTTAGCCTTTAGAGACTGGGAAGATTGTGGTGAAAGTCAGTCTCGGTTGCTTTAGAAAGTTTTAGTCCATTGCAGTCACTGATATGAATACAGATGTGCTGCACTTTTACCTGGGTGTGGAAGGATACAAGCACTAAATCTGAAGTACAACAATAGAGCAAGAATAAAAATGTGCTGTATGAGTAATTCCTTGCTGTGAATTGTTTTATGAAAATGGCTGCATTCAGCTGGAGGAAAGTGGACAAAGCTCCAGCTATATGTGGAGCAGTCTTTGCATAGTAGGGTGGTGAGACTTGAATATTTGAAAGATTAAGGGATGAAGTGGAGTGTTTCCTTTTTCTTTGGTTTTGAACGCATGCAAAATTCATAAATGATTTGGTATTCAATTCTGACAGCTTGATACATGCTCAAAGTAACTTTTGTTTAAGGTACCTTTTGTATTTTGTACCCAGGAATTTACATTTGATTAGACTTGGAGCTTATTTTGAGATCTGTCCTGCAAACACCAGGTGCAGTTTTACCACACTTAAGTACTACACAATTTTCAGATGTGGTACTTAAAACCAACATGGCAAATTTTTCAAGTCAGTACCCTTGCATTAAAGTCAATTTTAAGAGTTTTTTGAGCATCCTCATCCTAAGTCACAGGCACAAATATTTTTCTGAATGTATGTGCTGGGTAAATGTATTTAGTTTGGGAGCTTTTGGAATTTCCTTCTTGTGGCTGCATGGCTGCATTTTCACATAGCTAGAGTACATCAATCAGGCTACCCTTCACCAAAACCTATACTTTTTAAGCAGTTGTCAGCAGAGAGTTGTACCACTCTTTATTTAATTCTACTGTATGTGGAAACCCAGAGAGGGGACAGCTGTCCGGAGCAACACAAAATGCAGGTTTACTACAGGATCACATGATCATTAGAAGCATTTATCGCAAGCTACATTGTTTAATATAAAATGTGATCTTATTCAGCTGTTACATTATCTGGCATTTATGATGGTTATGCCCTTGTTTCCTCTTCATTTTTAATCACTTTCCTGATATTGCCAAGTTGTTGATCTTCAAATTACTTTTGCCATCTAGTTATTTGTGCATAGCTCACCAAAATAATTAGCCATTTATTCATGAAAATGTGTAACTTTTATGAAAAACATGGGACATGCTCATTATAAAAGCGGTGTTTGTCTCACACTTTGCTGTATGGTTAGTTTTTAATTAATATAAGTCATGACTAGACCTCCCAGTTTGTTTTGGGTATTAACTCACTAGAAATATCAGTCTTGTATTGTGGCAAGCTGTCCACATGTATTAGTTTGGTCTTGAACTTTGGTTGCTAGTGTTGTAATCAAAAATCAAACTACCTGGTCAGTTTTTGCAGTGTTCCAGAACAAATACTGAGATTAAGAATCTGAAGCCATTTTAGCTCTGATATTGTGGCAGGGTATTTGCTTTTCTGCTTTTCTTAGTGCCACATAACTCCAGAATTCTGATAACTGCATTTTCATTTGTCTGTCCTGGATGTTGAGACTGTACAGTTGATTAAATCTGTCCAAAGGGGTGAGTCAAATTTGAATAACTGATGTGAGCAGAAAACTTCTAAAGGCGTCTGGCAGCCCAAACTCATGCTCTGTAGTGTAGCCAAAGGATGCTTACTGATTGAGAAAGCTGTTTTCACCTGTCACCCAAGGTTTTGCTTTTTTCTATAAATGTTTTAGAAAATATTGACCAAATAGAACATAAGCTTTAATTCTTTTATAATGTATTTGGCTGTCTGATGTTTAGACTTGCCTGTCACTGCAGTCTACAGTTTTTCCTCATTTTTGTATTGTAGAAATATTGGTAGCAGATAATATTGTCTTATTTCCACACTGAATCCCCCCCCCTTTTTTTTTTTGAGTTCTTTATTGACATGCTTCATTAAGAGCAGATTGTTCAATTTTTAAGAGGACCCAGCCACACATGCATACATACACATGTGCGCTTGCACAGAAAGGAATGCGCATACAATAGTGGCATCAGCTGATCGTTTTTACATCGGTTTGCTGCTACTGAAGCCAATTGTTTTTAAGCTTGATGATCAAAATTTCCTTTGTGGTGTCAGAAGCATGGATTACTAGGAATTTTAGTCTTCTGCTTGGCTGTACTGATTAAAATGTTACAGCTCCAATGGCCAGCAGCCAGCCATTGATTAGCAACAATAATTTGGAGAGAACAAGTGTGGCTTGGCATTAAAGGCATATGTTGCACAGACATGTCTCGAGTTCCATTACCTGGAAGCTTTATTGCTGCTTTTTCTTCCACTCTAATTTACATGTGGTGATATAGAGCAGGAAAAAGTGGCTTCCCACAGTCATACACTGCTAAACAAGAACATTTCCACTCAGTTGGATAAAGTGAGTTTCAAATGTTTCATATGTTTGCTAACTTGTTTTGACAAAGCTTGCTTGCTTATTTATTTATTTATTTATTTATTTATTTATTTATTTATTTATTAACAGTTGATTACTGGGAAAGTCCAAATGTGTCAAAGCTCTTTTTCAGTGGAAGCCCAGGGAGAAAAACTCCAAATTATTACAAAACATTTTAAGAATAATAATTATGCAGTCTTCAAAAATAAAACAAAAACATCTGCAGTTTAAATAATTGAAATCAATTAGGCATGATATAAAAACAGTGATTAATAATCCATATGGGGTATATGACAGTCATTTAATATTTAGAGAGATTTTAGACGGTTTGTAGAGAAATGAAAGGCAGGTTAGTCTAGTACAATAGGAACTGCAATATGACGTGAGGGAAAAACTGGATTATTATATATTTACAGAGATAGTTGGAAGATAATTTGATAGCAGTGAGGAAGTAAGTGAAGAAGGGAGAGTAAGGAAGTATAATGAATGAAAACGTACTTGTTCACATTTAGGGATATAGTTAAAGTGGTTTTGGAAGATGGGAGGATTGAAAGTGGTGACATTAATTTCTTGCACCTAAAGCAAAATGCGTGTTGTATCCCCGTGGCTGTCTTTTGTTTTTACTTGAGTCATGTAAACTCAGTTTTGGTGGTTTACTACCACTTGCAGCACTGCTTGTGAAAGCAGTGTTCTTATTATAAAATCTAGGGAATACTGTTTAAACCTGGTGTCTGTGGCGGTTGATTGCTGTTGCTTCCAGTAGTACTTGTGGAAGCAGTCAAATTTTTAAATATCAACAAAATGAATTTGGATGTGCAGACAAGCTTCCAACGTATATAAATGAAATCCACACATTACAACCACAAGCAGGGATTCATTTTTAGTAAATAATTCTTAAACAATAAATGCTTTCATTTGCAAATATATGGATTTCCTCAGACTGGACATTAAATGAAACACCATTTCTTTAAGTACTAAGGAACAGATGAAATCACAAACACCCAGTCAGTTTTTGTAATGTAGTTGACGAGCACCAAATATTATCTCCCTGCATCTGCAATACTGTATAGATGTTAATTTTTAAAAAATAGCAATGTTCACATTTTCATGAAGCTCAGGTACATGAAAAGCATCAAACTTAAACTGTGTTAATTCTTTTCTTTCATTCTTTACTTCC
The DNA here is from genome assembly GCF_019279795.1 of Protopterus annectens. NCBI lineage: Eukaryota > Metazoa > Chordata > Ceratodontiformes > Protopteridae > Protopterus > Protopterus annectens. Next base: position 282,284,568 of record NC_056747.1, read on the forward strand.
CCATCCCGTTTATACAGTACAACTTCTAGTAGAAAAAAATAAATCTCCTGAAATTATAAAATGTATACTGTGTTTATATTGAATAATCTTTGAATCATCATTAAGTGCTCTGCTGTGGTCCACAGTGATTTCAATCTCCTCAGTTTTTCCACATAAAAGCAATCACACGTAGTACACTGGGCATGTTAAACAATCCTTACAGCCTTACTTGTAGATGTAAGTATGGCCCCCACTGATGTTTTAGTATAATGTTTCATTAAATATGAACTGTGAGCCATATATTTTGCATTGTTTACAGCCAAAAAGTAAATAGGTCCTACACAACTTGTTGGTGACCCTTTGATTCACCACTGGAATTTCCAGCACTTTTCTATGTTCTTGGACCTTTTATCAACAGATTTGGAAAATTTTTTTCAGTGGGTATATAGTATTGTTTTTTTTCCATAAAAAAAAATCTATTTTGTTATTTCTACATCCACTGTACTTGCTACGTATGTTTTTATTTTTTTTAGGTTTCTTAATTTTTTTCAAAATGACAACAAAGCCTGCAGATCTGTTCAGCAGCAACTTAGAAACAAAGAAAAATATACTAAATTGAATTCCTGTTTATAGTAATCGAATGTGTTTTTGGCATGTCTTTGCACAACGTGCAGCTGTTATCAGTCTGCTACCCTGCTAGGTGGTTGGTGCTTTTGATTCTACCACTTTTTTTTACTTCAGATCCCCTTCCCTACCTTTATTCTGCTGATTGAGGTGGGTTAAAGAAGTTGTTTCTAAGAAAGACCAGTTTACTTACTTGTAAATGTGATATTTATTGAACTGCCATACTGATGTTGATGCATTTTAGCTTGGATAATTGCATATTGCCATGTTACTAACATTTTCCATGCAGTGAATGATTTAAATATGGAAGTACCAAGTGCCATTTTTTAATCTCATTTTATCTGGAAGTGTGATTTGCTTGGCATGCACATAGTAATGTATTGCAAGCTCAGAATCTAAGTATTGCTAAGGATTATGCAGTCTACCATATATGCAGTGTAACCTGATGCCACTTTGAGAATTTTGTAATTACTAGAAAATAGAAATATTTGTCACTACTGCTCCTCACAACAGAGGGCATAACTAAACATAGGAAATCATTCATGCTGTATTTAAATACTTATAAATGAAAACATGCAGTTTCTTAATAACGGATACTGTTATTTTAACAGTCCCAGTGTTATACTATGTTTAATAATAGAATATCATGGGTTCCTAATACAACGTGGAGCCTTATGACATCAAGATTGCGAACATCATTTAAAACCATCAGATGTTTGTATTCGTATAGAAATTGGGGGGGGGGGTTAATTTTGTCTTTGTTTGGCTTTTGCTTTTCATTGTTGTGTTCTGCTATGCCTCCCTGCAAATACATATAGTTAATTGGGTTCATTTCAGTATTTGACTGATGTTAGATGGCATATACATATGCAGTAGAAGATTTGTCTGTTATGTCCACTAAAGTGGCACCTCAGTCCAGTGGCATTATGCTAATGCCTGAGCAATGCCACAGTCCTTCATAAAAGACATGTCGCTTTATAGTATTTGTGAAAGTAAACCGAATTAGTAATGTCGTGTTCACAGAGTAAACAAACTGCGAAGCAGCAATGTCACTTATTGTGTATTTAGAAAATGTCAGTATCATTCAAATAAAGAAATTATTTAGCACTGCTTTCTCAGGAAACGGACTCTAAAAGTTTTTTTTTTTAATTATCATAATCAATTTTAGGGGTTTATTTCAGTTATGCAAGTGTTCAAATTATTAAAGAAGTGAAGTTTCATTTCTTCATTAGTTTGATGATGATACAAAGGAGCAAAAGTATTTACTCAGTTCATTTGCTTTGAATTCTTCTCTACACTTTGAAGCTTCCATGGGAACTTACCAGCTTTCCATCTCTTTATCTGCCATAAACTTAATCAAATATAGTGCTTCCACCAACTCCTTCCAAGATGGCTGAAGTGTAGTAAAGAGCATTCAAACCCTGCTTCTCTATTGGACACAGTAAAATAAATATTGGAAGAAGTGGCCAGTTACAATGCAAAGAAGAAAGTGTAGTAATGTTAACAATCTTAATGCTGGTCTGCAGTGCAACACTTTATTGAAATAAATCAGAAACATAGTTGGATCAGAATGCAGCTATTGGATGCAGGCAGAACAGTTCAGACCATTACCCGTATTGCATTTCCAAGATGATCAGTTAGTATTGTAGCTGTTTTGGAACTTCCAAATTGGCTCCTCACTCCCATCCATGAAAGCCAACAGCAGGAAATACAATGGTCAATAATGCCAGTGCCAAAACAAATTGATTTCAGATGGAAGAAAAGGCTGAGTGAAAAATCTCTTGCATGGAAGACCATTTGTGGTAATAGCCATACAGAGAAATTACTTCAAGATTCTTTGTAATTGTTTAAAATTATGAATGTAAAGTTACTAGAGAAGGGGAGAGGGAGAGAGAAAAAAGAAAAATTTGTTACTGTTGGGAGTATCTGAAGAAGTCAAACATAGTCAGATAGAGATCACTCTGCAAGATATTTTCAAAACAGTTCATTCTCACACAACACAAATTGCATTATTGAGCAGGTAGGAGATTGTGTTCTGCTTTCTCTGGAATAATTATGATTGATAATTTGTCTTTAGTCTAATCCATCAACTATGTAAAAGTATCCCATCTACCGCAGTTGCTATCGTAACTTAAACTAATGTCATCCACATATCATGCATTATGTATGAACTGTGTACAGTGTAAAAATGATCCCACTGGGATGCCCCCCCCCCCCCGCACCTATCCCAGACTTCGTATCTGGAAGTGTAATGGCCTTGATTAAATTCACAATCTGCTGTTAAATGTAGTAACACTGGTTGTAGGAATTGCTCTCTCTTTTTTTTTTTTTTTTCCACCTCAGGCCTCCACTGAAAAGAGGCTAATAGCCTACTTGGACTAATATGGTCAGCAGAGGATTTTATTTATCTATCTGTCATCACATTTCCACTGAAAAGAAGCTACGTAGCCTACTGGGACTAACCTGGTCAACTGAGGATTTTATTTATCTATCTGTCATCGCATTTAAATGTTGGCATGAGCTTAGATTTATTAATTGGAGGGAAAGCAAACTACAGTAATCATATCAACCAACTGGCTAATGATAGTTACAGAAATGTAAAGTCTTGAAAATCAGAAATGAAGTTTTTCTTTGTTAGTTACATTAGATCCAAACTTATGATTGGAATAACAGTACAGAAACCTTCCAAGAAAATAAGTGTGGGTAAATTGGAAAAAATACAGTGGAAATGTATCAAGGGTATCCATGGATGTGAAAATTTGTTATGAAATATTAAAATGTCTGAACTTGTAACAGTGTTTCATACAGATATCTAAAAGGAGACCATTTTCAGGTATATAGGGCATTTAGATACAATTACTTCTGGGAGTGGTTGGGGTTGTCAAAAAGTAGCAGAGAATCATAAGTCAATCTATGAAGAAGATTCTATAGGAATGAAAAGTGTACTAATTGGTTCTCTGACAGAGCAGCTGATGCATGGAATAGACTACCAAATTATATTAAAATAAACACTAGTTTAGATATTTTTTTAAAACAATTTGGACACCTTTATAATGGGAATTAACTGTTTTGGTATACTGACAGGCTAAAAGGGCATTATTGCCAGTGCTTGAAATATTTGTATGTATATAACATTTCTCATTATTTTCACACAGTAGTTTTTAATGATTGTTATTCACTCTATCATTAAATTACTTAGTTCCTGACATCCCTTAAACCTCACCCCTTCCTAAGCATTATTCTATATGTATTGTTCCCTCAAATTCCATTTATTTCTATGTAATTTGCCCCTTCCCTTTTGTAAAGATTCCCACTTCTAGTTATTTTATATCCTTTACAGTGTTTACAGTGTTATTACTTCTGTTATAGCTGATTTAGAGTTGAATTTTTGTTTCCTAATAATTGCTTTTTTTGGCAGCCAATAGCATTAAACTTTGTAAGGCTTTACTTGTGTCTAGGTAATTCAGATCCTATGTCCAGCTCAGTAGAGTAATTTCCTTTGTTATAACCATTTGGTCCCCCAACATTTCTGACAATGTACTCTGTACAGAATTTTTAACATCTGCCAACTTGTTATATTCCTAAAACCGTGTTCCCACTTATCACTTTCTGTCCAGTCCCAACTCCATGAAAAAACATTCTTTGAAGTCTTCTTGGTATAAAAATATCTATGCGAATATTGCCGAGCAAAAATCCTAAACCACCTCAATTTTGTTACGTTTAGAATCCATACAAGCATACTGTAGTCTTGACCAATCACTGCTTTACCATCACCAAGAGTGAGCAGTGATTTCAGAGCATTTGGATGTCTTAGAAACACAAGACATCTGTGCGTGAGCTGGCGTTAAGGAAGGGACATTTTTAAATTTTGATGTGCATTTATTTGGTCTTGGTTTATGAGCTAAAGGGAATAAAAGATGTTTGACTCAGTAGTGTCATCTTAACTGGTACAGGATGATGTTCTTTGTGTTTCACTGTTGCAGTCATTACATTTGGGTTATCTACTTGCAGGTTGCCCTCAGGCGGCCTGATTAACAAAGTTTTGGGTCCTGCATCGGTTGCTGTCCCTTCTTCCATGACATCAGGTCATCAAGGGTATAAAACATGCAGCCGACGCCATTACATCAGTCTTTCTTGCCGTGCGGTGCCCGAAGCAGAAGCAGTTCACAAGTGCCAGTCGGCTGACTCCTGAAATTTTCGTTTTTGAGTTTCAGAACCGAAGTCTTCAACTAAAGCTAAGTACCCCGTTGGGGAAACTTTTTTTTGCTCCTTACCGATGTCAATAAAAGTTAATAATTGCATTACTTGTGGAAAGCAAATACCTCATAAAGATTTTCATTTGTACTGTATTCCTTGCGTAGGCCCTGACCACGACGTATCTTGCTGTAAGATTTGTGCTTTATTTAATCAGCACACTATCCTTTGTCGGTATATTTTCGCCTTTAAATATTTCGGTTCTTGGTTTAATTATCCAGAAATGTCAGTTAGCCATCCGACTACCGAGATTCCGAAAAAATGCAAAGATAAAGACAGCGACAGGCCGCCGAGGTCCAAAACTGCCGACAACGCTTCTCCTAAGCCAGTCGCCAGTTCGCCGGTACTCAGTGAGGTGCTTTTACAGCCCCTGATACCTACTACTTCTGATTCTTAGGCCTCTACTGAGACCCATTCGGAGTCCGGTATGCCGCAAAATGCTTCAACTATGGAACAGGGTGTATTCAGGCCTGTGGACTTGCATATTAAATCAACGCCTCCTTCATTACTTAGGCCTAAATCTCGATCCATGTCTAAAAAAATCGACACCCAGGCCACATGCTCAGGCCTCTATGCCTAAAAAACAAATGATAAGAATGGCTGAAGATCTAATAACTCTAATCAGGGGTAACCAACCCCCCCCCCCCCCCCCGCCTTCTAAGAGGCCTAGGACTGAGGTTGATTATGAATCTTCTGATCAGGATTCTGTTTTTTTCTGACTCTTCTGATGATCTGGATTTGCCCTTACCTACTTATGAGGATTCTGATGCAGAGAACTCTATTCTGTCTGCTTCCCCTCCTGAGGATTTTTCTTTTAGGGAAACCTTACATACTCCAAGGGAGCATTTCCACTGGGAAAGCCAGGATTTTTCTGATTCAAAAAAGAGGCTTGGGGATTTCCTTCTCCTACCTCAGCATAGGCCTTTAGCTATTCCTCCTGTACTAGACATTGTTGATGATGCTTTCTCGGAATCTAGTTTGGCCCCTGATTCCCTGCCTCTTGCTCCCAGAAAACCTGATAGATACTACAGTGTCCCTGAGTCCCACAAGTTCCTTTTCAAAAATCCTATTGCAGATCCAGAGACTATTTCACAGGGGCCCAAGTGCATTAAGGCTTCTACTGCTAAAAATCCTACCCCTTCTCTTAGAGACTCCAGGGTGCTGGATAGATGGGGTAAGAAGGTTTATACTTCTGCAACCTTGGCCATTAGGGCTTTAAACTGCTAGTTTCATATGTTAAAATATCAGCAACATGTGATTGGACTGCTTAAACAGAAAATGATGTTTATTCCTTACTTTGTGGAAAATAAAGAATTACAGGATTTAATGCATTCTGCCGAATGGTTTTGATTCATTTGAGGCCTCTTGCAGGGCTGCTGTTACTGGATCTTTGCTCAGAAGGCATGCTTGGCTTAAGGAGCAATCTTTGCCTGATCATGTTAAGGCTAAATTGTTGGATGCTCCTTTAAATCAGGACCGCCTGTTTGGCAACAAGGCTGAAGAAGTTCTTAAAAAGATGGAAGATAAAGCTAAATCTATGCAAACTGTTAAAGACTTTTTACAAGTTCAACCTCCTAGATTTAGTAGGCACTGGCCCTCTAAGAATTGGTCCCCTTCCAGGTCTTCTCAAGCCAAACTCAGACACAGCAAAAACCCTAGGTTTCCAGTCCCAGGGGACTCAAGAACTAAGCAGTGGGGGGCCTCCACTTCCAAGTCTGAGAATAATAAGACTCCCCCCATGGTAAACTGTCTCAATGACTTCCTTTTAAAATTTCCAAGCACTTATCAACTGACTGCCCCTTTAGGGGGAAGATTGCTCTTCATGCAAAGAATTGGGAACTCATTACCCAGGACAAATGGGTTTTAAATATAGTGTCCCAGGGGTACAGATTTCACTTCCACATGTTGCCAGTACCAAGTGGGTGGCCGGACCTACCCCCAGATCAGTGGGCAGAGGCCCCAAAACAAGTACTTTCTCTCTCAAGCATGGAGGCTATTCATCTGGTACCAGAAAAGGAAAAGGGACAAGGTTTCTACTAGATTCCTTTCCTGGTACCCAGAAAAGACAATTCATGGTGTCCTATCCTGGACCTGTCTACTCTAAACACCTTTTTGGAGATTCCAAAATTCAAGATGCTGACTCTTCATAAATTACTTCCCATGTTAGGCAAAGATGCCTGGTTGGCAACACTAGATTTAAAAGAAGCATACCTGCACATCCCAATCAGGGAATCTTGCAGAAGATACCGACACTTCAAAGCAGGCTACACGCACTGTCAGTTCTCTGCGTTGCCCTTTGTCTTATCTACTGCGCCCAGGGTATTCACAAAGTGCCTAGCTCCAGTTATTGCATTTTGCAGGCAAAGAAATATTCAAATATACCCATACCTGGACGATTGTCTAATTCAGGCAGAAAGCCAGGACATACTTTTGAATCATTTGGCCTTTGTAAAAAAGGTTCTAACTTGTCTGTGGTACATCATAAATGAAAATAAATCACACCTGGTACCCTGTCAACAAATTATATTCCTGGGAGCAAGCTTGAATGCAACTTCCCAGATGGCTTACCTCACTCCAGAAAAGCAAATTCATTTGACAACCTACTTCAAACAAGTGACCACAAAAACCCTGCTATATCTGCAAGACAAATACTCTTTGGGTTCATGGCCTCCTGCATTCTTCTAATTCCATATGCAAGACTGCATCTGAGGAAACTACAGTGGTATCTAAAAAGCCTATGGTGTCAACATTCTCAAGACCTGGAAACAATGATTCCTATTATACCTTGCCTACGCCTAGAGTTCCTTTGGGGGGCAAAAGCCTGCCACCAAAACTAGGGACTACCTTTCACACCACCCCCTGCCACCCAAACCCTAACAGATGCATCAGACTATGCATGGGGGGCTCACCTGGCAGGAAGTGCATTCAGGGCAAATGGAACTCAAGTCAAATGCACCTGCATATCAATCAAAAAGAAATGTTAGCTGTACAGAATGCTCGGACAGCCTTCAAGGACCACATTCTTCCAGGATAACTAATGGTAAAGACAGACAACACCACTGTTATGTGGTACATAAACAAGTAGGGGGGTACACATTCTTACCCTCTCTGCAGACTAGCCATGGCATTGTGGAACACAGCCTTCAGCTACCAAGTGTACCTACAAGCTCAATTCCTGCCAGGAAAATTAAATACACTGGCAGACGGACTAAGCAGAAACCTCATGGACCCACATGAGTGGAAACTGGAACCAAGGATTTTCAACATGTTGACAAGCAAATGGGGGAGCCCAGATGTAGACCTGTTTGCGTCTCCCCAGAACTGCCAATTGGACAAATTTTGCACAAGGACTCCCCACAACAAGCCTGGAAAGTGGATGCACTGTCCTTCATCTGGAAAAACCTATCAGTCTATGCCTTCCCCCCTCTGCCTCTGCTCTCCAAAGTACTACTAAAAATCAAACAGGACAAACCAAGGATGATTTTCATTGCTCCAGACTGACCGCGCCAATGCTGGCACCCCCCCTCCTGCTCAGTGCTTCATGGTTATCTCCATGGCACCTGCCTCAGACTCCTTCCCTGCTGTCTCAGCAGGAGAATCAGATTCTGCACCCTCAGCTTCCAACACTGAACCTTGCAGCCTGACTAATTACTTAATCTCTCCTTTACCATCCCTCAGCAAACCTGTGATGGATATCATTTTAGAGATCCCTCAGCAAAGCTGTGATGGATATCATTTTAGAGGCAAGGAGGCCAAGTACTAGAAAATCTTATGCTGAAAAACGGAAAAGATTCTGTGCCTGGAACCAATCTCAAGGGATGAGCACAGCAGCGCCCAATTTAACTCAGATTTGCAATACCTAACTGAGATACTTCACAAGGGTCTGTCTTTTTCCTCCATTAAAATCCACACCTCAGCCATTTTGGCTCATTATAACACAGAACCTCCCCTCTTCTGTCCTCAAGCAGTTCCTCAGTGGGGTCAAATTTTGAGACCACCCAGGAGAGCTCCAACCCCAGCCTGGAACCTTAACTTTGTCTTGGAGAAACTCACTCTACCTCCTTTCAAGCCAGCTGCTACTGCAGACTTAAAATTTATTTCTTGGAAAACAGCTTTTCTTTTAGCAATCACTTCAACTAGAAGGGTATCTGAATTACAGGCCCTTATGGCAGTGGAGCCTTTCATCATCTTTCATGCGGACAGGGTGTCCCTCAGAACCAATCCATCCTTCATGCCCAAGGTGGTATCCAGTGTGGCTCTTAATCAGTCCATTCATTTGCCAACCTTCTTTCCCAGTCCACAGAATAAAGGGGAACGGATACTGCATTCCTTAGATGTGCATAGACAACTTAGATTCTACTTGGACACGGCTAAACCTCAAAGGAAATCTGAACAACTGCTGGTAGCATTTGCTGCAGGGGCAGAGGGGAAGGCCATTTCAAAGCAAACCATTTCTAAATGGACAAACCATTGCATTCATTTCTGCTGTAAGCACCATGGAAAAGCTATCCCCCAGGGGATCAGACCTCACTCCACCAGGGCTGCATCTACCTCTACAGCCTTTCTCAGAGGTGTCCCTATCAGGGACATCCTAGAAGTTGCTATTTGGAGTTCTGTACATACTTTCACCAAGCATTATCATTTGCCAATTTTCTCTAAATTCAGAGCTGTCTTTGCCACTGCAGTCTTGCAGGGCCTTATAGCTGGCCCTAATGCTATCTAAATTCCTCCTCCCAACCATAGCTTTGGGAATCTACCCAAATGTAATGACTGCAACAGTGAAACATGAAGAACATAGTGCAGTTGTGTACACTTACCATAAATGTAGATGTTCGAGTGTATTTACTGTTGCAGTCCTGGATGTTCATCGTGCATACAGCTGCAGTAATCACATATGGGTTCTCTGCCGTCAGGCGGTCCCTCGGTCGGCCGAATTCCAAAGTCTAGGTCCGGCGTCGGTTGTTGTCACTTTCTTTCCTGACGTCAGTGCGACAGGGGTATATAAGACACAGCCAACGCCATATTCTTCAGTCTTTTTTGCCGCGCGGTGCCCGAAGCAGAAGCAGTTCGCAAGTGCCGGTTGGCCAGCTCCTGAATTTATGAAAAATTGGAAAACGAAGTCTTCTTTAAAGCTAAGTACCCCGTTGGGGAAACTTTTCTTGCCTCAGACCGATGTCAGACAAAGTTAACAATTGTATTTCTTGTGGGAAGCAAATACCGCATAAGGATTTCCATTCCCTCTGCATACCTTGTTTAGGCCCAGACCACAACATCTCGGGCTGTCGCTTTTGCGCTACTTTCAATAAACGCACTATTAAGCGTCGGGTGGAGTTCGCCCAACATTATTTTGGTAAAGCCTTTGATTATAAAATGTCGTCGGAGACTCCGACTACCATTTTGTCCAAAAAAACGCAAGAACAAGGACTGGCATGCGAGGTCCGCGGTCTCCACCGACACCACGCCAAAACCGGCTGCACGTGGTCCGGTTCTCAGTGAGACTCCTATGCAGTCCCTGACTACCGACGACACTTCCTTGGCGGTGTCTTCTGTAACCGAGACCGTAGGTACCTCGGCCCTTACTCAGACTACAACCACCGAAGCCACTGTGAGTTTTGAGCCTCCTAATGTGGACAGGTCCACTTCCACCCAGGGTGTCTTTACACCCTCATCTTCCTTTTCCATTAAGGCCTTTACTAAGTCCAAATCAGCCATGCATCCCAAGAGGCCTGTTGCTCAGGGCCCATCCCCAGGCCCCATGCCTAAAAAGCAGATGCTTAAAATGGCTGAGGATTTAATTACTCTTATCAGGGGTTCCCAACCCCCTCCAGACAAGAGACCCAGAGTGGAGGAAGATTCTCCCTCTTCTGAACAGGGCTCCATTTTCTCAGAACATTCTGATGTAGAGGAACACTGTATAAAGATTCTGATGCAAAACAGTCCATTCCTTCTGTGTCTCCCCCAGAGGATTTTTCTTTTGGGGAAACCTTGCACACCTTGAGGGAACACTTCCATTGGGAAGGCCAAGACTTTTCTGATTCCAAGAAAAGGCTTAGGGAATTTCTTTTGTTACCTCAACACAGACCTCTGGCTATACCTCCTGTCTTGGACATACTTGATGATGTTTACTCGGAGGCTTGTCTTAACCCGGATTCCCTGCCTCCTGCCCAGTCAAACCTGATAGGTACTGCAGAGTTCCTAACTCTCACCAATTTCTTTTCAAAAGCCATAATGCTGACCCTGAAACCATTTCTTAAGGCCCCAAGGGCATGAAGGCCTCTACTGCCAAGAATCCACTACCTTCCGAAAGAGAATCTAGATCCTTAGAAAGGTGGGGAAAAAAGGTATACACCTCGGCCACCCTAGCCATGAGGGCCTTAAATTGTCAGTTCCATATGCTTAAATATCAGCAGTTTCTGTTATCACAATTAAGAAATAAAATGTCTCAACCTGAACAACCAGATTTGAAGGAATTGCAGGATATGATGCATAGTGCAGAACAAGTGGGTAAACACACCTTACAATGTGGCTATGATGCCTTAGAGGCCTCAAGTAGAGTTGCTGTTACAGGAACAGTTATTCGTAGACATGCCTGGCTTAGGGAACAAAGCTTGCCTGATTATGTTAAAGCTAAACTACTAGATGCTCCTTTACAAAAGGATGTACTATTTGGGACTAATGCTGAGTAGATACTACGGAAAATGGAAGAAAAAGCTAAATCTATGCAAACTGTCAAGGCTTTTCTACAGGTACAACCACCTCATTTTTGCAGAAATTGGCCTTCTAAAAACTGGTCCTTTCCAGCCACGGACAAGCCCCAAAGGGGTAGATACAGGCGCACAAGGGGCAGAGGACAATCTCAAGGATCATATAGAGGGAGACAATGGCAAACTCCAGCACCAAGAGGTGGCGAAGACAGTGCACAACAATATAAAAAACAAACCCAATGACTTCCTCCTTTTCATGCCAAGCAAGTCTCAGCTGGCAGCTCCCTTGGGATGAAAGCTGGCATTATTTACAAGAAATTGGCATATTATAACAACAGACAAATGGATCCTGGACATTATAAACAGAGGCTACAGATTTCATTTTCACACTCTTCCAAAAATGAGAGGCATGCCAAACCTGCCACACAATCAAAGGGCAGAGGCACAAATACAAATTTCAAAACTCATGGACATGAAAGCTATTCAAGAGGTACCTACTCACGAACAAGGTCAAGGTTTTTATTCCAGACTATTTCTGGTACCAAGGAAAGGAACCGACTGGAGACCCATTTTGGACTTATCCATCCTAAATACATTTCTACTGCCAAAATTCAAGATGCTCACATTACAGCAGCTTCTTCCCATGCTGGGCAAGGAGTTTTGGCTGGTAACATTGGACCTCAAGGAGGCATACCTGCATGTCCCAATCAGACAAAGCTGCAGAAGATACCTCAGATTCTCTGCATTGCCCTTTGGCTTATCTACTGCGCCCAGAGTATTCACGAAATGCCTGGCATCAGTAATTGCCTACTGCAGACTTCAAGGGATACAAATTTACCCTTATTTGGACGACTGCCTGATCCAAGCGGACAGCAAGCACATACTTCTGGAACATCTGGCTTATGCAACATGGTTACTGAATTCTCTGGGATACACAATCAACAAAGAGAAATCCAGGCTAACACCATCTCAGAAAATAAGTTTCCTGGGTGCCAACTTGGACACAAACACACAGATGGCCTACCTTATGCCAGAAAAACAGGGGCAACTAACTCAGTACTTCAAAATACTAGCAAATTGTACCAGGCTTACTGCAAGGAAAATCCTGCAGGCTCTGGGCTTCATGGCATCTTGCATTCTTTTAATCCCACGTGCAAAGTTGCATATGAGAAAACTTCAATGGTACCTAAAAAACCTATGGTCTCAACACAGCCACAATTTGGAAACAATAATACCAATAATTCCATGTTTGCAAAAGGAATTTCTATGGTGGGCCCAAGCATGTCAAACAAACACAGGTCTCCCATTCTGCAAGCCTCAAGCAAATCAAGTCATCACAACAGACGCCTCAGATTACGCCTGGGGCACACATGACAGGCAGGTGCATTCAGGGCAAATGGTCCCAAAAGGAAAAGCACCTTCACATCAATCAAAAAGAAATGCTAGCAGTGATAAATGCAATTACAGCATTCAAGGACCTCCTGCATCCAGGACAATTATTGATAAGAACAGACACCACCACAGTAATGTGGTACATAAACAAACAAGGAGGAACACATTCATACCCCTGTGCAGACTAGCCATGACACTTTGGAACTTGGCTCTGGAATGGCAAATCGAACTTCAAGCACAGTACTTGCCAGGTTTGGAAAACATGCTGGCAGACAATCTAAGCAGAAATATGACAGATCCGCACGAATGGAAGTTGCATCCTCAGGTGTTTACAAAGATAATCCAAGCGTGGGGGAGGCCAGACATAGATCTCTTCGCCTCCCACAGGAATCATCAATTGGAAAAGTTTTGTTCAAGGTCCTTTCATCCAAAGGCCTGGAGAGTGGACGCCGTTTCATTCAGTTGGACAGCATGGACAGTGTACGCTTTCCCACCTCTGCCTCTTCTGTCCAAGGTGCTCTTGAAAGCAAGAGCAGACAGACCGAAGATGATACTGATTGCTCCAGACTGGCCAAGACAGCACTGGTACCCTCTCCTGAGGAGCCTAACACATACTCCTCCCTGGTCTCTACCTCTAATGCCTCTTCTGCTGACTCAGCACAGCTACAAAACTCTTCACAGTCAGCTGAAAACACTCAATCTCACTGCATGGAAAATTCCTTAACACCACAACAGACCCTACTCCCCAAAGAGGTGCAGGACGTCATTCTGGAGGCCAGAAGGCCATCTACTAGAAAGGCTTACTCTGCAAAATGGAAACGGTTTTGCTCTTGGAATGAGAAAAAAGGCCAGGACCCTAGAAAACTGAATCTGCCTCCGGTATTACAGTATCTAGCTGATCTGCTAAACAGTGGACTTTCATTCTCCTCCATAAAAATCCATGCCTCAGCCATTTCTGCAGAATTCAACACGGATCCACCGTTATTCTCTCACCCACTTTTAAGACAGTTCCTCAGAGGGGCTAAGAATATAAGACCACCAAGGAAACAACCAGTGCCAGCCTGGGATCTTAATTACATTCTAGAAAAATTAACATTGCCTCCCTTTGAACCAGCTGCCTCAACAGATTTGCAATATTTGTCCTGGAAAACAGCTTTCCTTCTGGCCATTACCTCAGCTCGTAGGGTTTCGGAACTACAAGCCCTCATGGCTGTGCAGCCCTTTCTCATCTTCCATCAGGACAGGGTTTCCCTTCGAACCAACCCGTCATTTATGCCTAAAGTGGTATCCAGGGTAGCTTTAAATCAAGCCATACACTTACCTACCTTTTACCCCAATCCTCAAAACAAAGGGGAAAAGCTGCTACATTCCTTAGACATCCGTAGACAGCTACGTTATTATTTGGACAGAACAAAGCCTTTCAGGAAATCAGAACAACTTTTTGTGTCCTATGCTATAGGAGCTCAAGGGAAGCCTGTTACCAAACAGACAATTTCAATATGGATAGGCTACTGCATACGATTTTGTTACTCCTATCATGGGAAATCTGCCCCTAGAGGCATCAGATCCCACTTCACCAGGGCCACAGCTACCTCTACAGCCTTCCTCAGAGGAGTTCCTACCAAAGATATTTTGGAGGCAGCCACTTGGAGTTCTGTGCATACCTTCACAAAACACTACCACCTGCCTTTGTATTCCAAAACTAGAGCAGGCTTTGCCACTGCTGTGTTGCAGGGCATTCTGGCTCATCCCAGTTCCACCTAGTGCCTACCACCCTGTGCGTAGCTTTGGGATTCTACCCATATGTGATTACTGCAGCTGTATGCACGATGAACATAGTACAGTTTTGTACCTACCATAAATGTAGATGTTCGAGTGCTAATACAGCTGCAGTACAGGTTTCCCTCCCTCCTTCCCCTCTTGGTAAAGGACTAGTGGCTAACACCTCCTCATACAACCTAATTTGGGTTATCCTCCTATGGTGTATTTGCTTGCAACTACTGGTTTTTGATTACATTGCATTGCTTGAAAATATTTATATATATAATTTATGTATTGCCTTCCTTCTGGGGGCACCTGACATCTGGGGCAAGAAAGACTGAAGAATATGGCATCGGCTGTGTCTTATATACCCCTGTCGCACTGACGTCAGGAAAGAAAGCGACAACAACCAACGCCAGACCTAGACTTTGGAATTCGACCGACCGAGGGACCGCCTGACGGCAGAGAACCCATATGTGATTACTGCAGCTGTATTAGCACTCGAACATCTACATTTGTGGTAGGTACAAAACTGTATTTTACCCTCCCTCCAGCCCCCTAACTTCTTTTGGCTATACCTCTACTTTCCTTTACTATGCTTAAAAGCCTTTTTGGTGTATTTTCTTTTTTGTTCGAGGTATATCTTTGTGCCTTTATGTTTAATTGCTTCCCATTAGGGGGGCACCTGACATCTGGGGAAGAAAAACTGATGTAATGGGGTCTGCTGCATGTTTTATACCCCTGACGACCTGACATCATGGAAGAAGGGACAGCAACCGATGCAGGACCCAAGACTTTGTTAATCAGGCTGACTGAGGGCAATCTGCAAGCAGATAACCCAAATGTAATGACTGCAACAGTGAATGCACTCGAGCATCTACATTTATGGCAAGTGTACACAACTGTACTTTCTGTAACACTTTTTTTTTACATGAATTAGAGTAGGGTTCATAAGACCCAGGTGTCTATGTTTCACTTCTGTGGATTGATAGTTTAAAAGGTTTTTGAGCAGTGAGTTATTTTCAGACAACTTTGGAGGGTAGTAAAGCTCATCTTATGACAGTTTCTGACATAAATTATATGACCACCCCCATTAGCCTCTTTCAGGCTTTCAAACAGCTGACACATGAATTTTGGAGCTTCAGTCAACATATTCTTACTCAAGTCTCAAAAGAACTGGTATATTCCTCCCACCTCCCATATTCTGCTTGGACTGTGACATTCGCCAAGATTACTCCTCACCTTATCCTGCCCATTCAGGGAGACCAAACCTGCAGAGATATATATATCTCCTGTTCCTTGTGACCTTCTTGCCTAGGCTTATAGTACTACCCAGGTGCCAGTACTGCAGAAAGACGTAAAACTGCAATGCTAGCAGGCCTGCCCAGAGTGGAACATTGTGCATGTGGCTGTGTGGGGAGTCGGACCCATGTTCTCATTTCTTTAACTTCTAAGTGATACTGCCGGCCACATGCATTGTATAATGCATTTATGTAGGGATGGATGGATTGATTTGAGTACAACAAGGCCATAGACCTCAATGGAGACAATGCAAGTCTATTGTGAACTTAAGCAGCATTTCACAATTGTATAGGGCCATTCTGAAGTGTGACGCATTTGTCAGTCAGGATGTAATATGTAATGCCAAGTTTAACATTAGTACAAACCATATAGCATTCATTAATTAAAAAACGTTCTATGGTTTAGAGATAATTGTCACTGCTAGTCACTAGTCAAAAGCATCTAGTTGATAAAATCACCCCAAACAAGCAGCCCTTTTGCAACACTGCATGTTATATATGCCAACGCCAAGATCTCACCTAACTGTCGAAAGTACAAACTCACAATCCGCAGAAATAACTGCAACCAGCAAAAAGCCGGTTTGATGTTCTGAACATTCAACCACTGAAAGTTTGATATTGCAAACATTCCAAAAAATTGAATGACTCCTAGTCAAGCGCATAGAATTATTGAGTGTACTACAGTGTATATGCCTTGTAACAGGTCTCTGGTTTCCTAGTGTGATTGTTTGACCTGTTTCCAGTTATGTTTGCAGGTAATGGTCATGGTTTCCTGACATACTGTGAGTTTGTCATCTCTGCACAGAAAATTTTGTGGCTTTTGATTTTTTGGTAGATAGTGAATAATAGAAAGGGTTTGTTGTACTGTCATTTGTACGCCTGTGGCTAGAGTTACTAATTATGTTGCCCATAGTTTTAAAACATACTGTTGGTTTTGAAGAAGGTTGGGATGGGAGTGTTGAAACTGCATAAAAAGAAAGGGTGTTGTAGAGGTATTAACTCGTCACTTATGACTGGTTAGATCTGTTTGCACTGAAAAAAAAAAGTTGAGGGTGAGCAAGGTACCTTAGACAAAGGAGAGTACTTGTTACACTTCTGTATTGCAAGGGGTATGGTGAGAAGAAAATTTAAAATGCTTTATGCCCATTTGAGGGAACGATGTTATTAGTGATGGGGTAAATGCAGAGACGCTACAAACTGCAGCTTTATAACTTCTGAGATGTTGCAGCTTCATCTCAGTTAATTGTTTTTAAAATCAACTGCATCAGTTCAGGAAACATCCATGACTACCTCACTCCCCTCCTCCCACTTTAATAGTTTATCTTTTATTAGCTAATTTAATTTGGGCTAGGAATGTGTTTGCATGTTGCCAACTAATAATCAAGCATTTTTAGCCCACAATTAACAAAGTACATGACTTTAAATGGGTCTCTTTAGCGTTGTCGCCTCACAGTAAGACGTTTTCCTGTTCTATTCTCAGCTAAAGCGTCTTCTGTGTGGAGACATGTGTGAATGGGCATACCTTTGTTGACGGTTGTGCGTCAGGCCTGGCAAGTCGGTACGTAAAAATCTTCTGCCAATCATTAGTGGACCGGAGTTCCGCTGTGGCGACCCCTAACCGGGAAAAGCTGAAAGATACAACAACTATTACTTATGCTAAAACTGCCTGCATAGATTGATTGTCTCCTGCTACTGCGATTATTTCTTGCTCCCTAGCCACCCTGGACCCTCCTTTTTATTCCCTTTTAATTCCTCCTACAATTTAGGTCATATTACCCACCCTTTAAACCATACAGCTTTCTGCACGCAGCCTAACCATCCTCCTCTACCATAACTATCTATATAGTAGCCTGCAAGCATCTCCCCACCCTCTACCATACCTCCTTCTCTCCAGTTCTCATAAGTCTTTTTATTAATATACCACACAGCCATCATCTTACCAAACCTCAGCCTTCTACCCACCATCTGAGCTCTCACCATCTGAAGTCATAATGACAGCAAGTCAATTGCTACTGCTTTGTTTGCTGACAACAATAGTTTACATCACTAACTGCCATAATATTCCCATATCATATCCCAAGTCAATCACAAAACTTCTTTCTCTCTTTCTCTGTACCAACATACATGCTTAGATCTGTTCTCTTATACATATGTTAAAGTTAAAAACAGCACTTTATCAGAGCACTGAAAGTCAGATACAAATAAAAATGTCTCCATACCTCTCTTCACCCTACCTCCATCTTGAAACTCAGTGGAGATATTCACCCTAAGCCCGGACCCACAAATCAACTACCCAGCATGGCCAACCTATTATTTTCAATGCTCCCCACACAATTTTTATATCAGGTAATGAAATTAACCACATTCTCTCCAACATTAACCCAGAAACATCTGAAACAAAATTCATGATATCCATGCATGTATATATTTTAGTCCCCAGACATTCTAATTGCTACTGAAACCTGGCTAACACAAGAAAAAACTCGCAACGAAATTATTCACCCATCTTGTAACGTACTCAGACTGGACAGAAATCTTAAAAGGGCAGGTGGCAGTGGTATTATTTGTAAAAACAACTTAGAAATAAGTCCGACCCACCTGCATTTTCCAAAATTTTAATAATGCTGAACTTTTGATTGTATACCTCAAAATCATCCAAAAAAAGTCTGCATGTGTCTCAGCAGTATACATCCCACCAGGCAATATTACCCCAGCTGAAAATATCCTACACTGGATATCTGACAATGTCCTCCAGTAAACCTTCGTTTTAGGTGACATTAATATAGACTGGCAATCCATAAAACAGTAGGAACCCCAAGGACTTTATTCACTTCTTTGTCTTTACCCAACTAATAAGCTCCACCACCAGAATCAACAAAAGCACCAACAGGCAGTCCACACTGGACTGGATACCGACAAACTAATCCCATAATATAAAATCTTCTGGTTGCTTTCCAGATACTATAAGTGACCACCTCCCAACCTAAGTCATCAGACAACAACATGGCTTTCTCAAACAAATAATCTGTAAACAAGTACGTAATTTAACTAAATTTGACAAAGACTCATTTATCACTGCTCTGCCAACTACAACTGGAATATATTGAGTAATACCACTAGCTAAAGCAGTTACTCACTTCAGTTACACCTTCCTAAGTATAGTAAACAATTTTGCACCAGTTAGGACAAGAAAGGTAAAATCTACCACAGCACCATGGCTAACAAAAGCGACCAGACAGTTCATGCTGCAAGGAGATAAAGCATGGAAAGAATGGTATGCGAATAAAAAAACAACATGCCTACCAAAATTTTAGATATCTCAGAAACCGTACCAAGATCCTTGTTAAATCTAACAAGAAATCATACTACAGTAATCTCCAAAAAAAAAAAAGCACCAGAACAAACCCAAGCTATTTTGGTCCTTTATTACAGTGAGACCCTGACCATACCACTACACCTTGTCCTTCTACTTCAGACAGCAGAGACTCCCATCGGCACTCGGTTCAACACTTATTTTATTCAGTCAGTTCTCTCACTAATCAGTGACCACATCACTTCACCCCTCCAACTTCCGTCTGTTCTCGAAAGCAATGCACTTGTCTTTTAGTTTTCAGCCTGTTCCAACATCATCCTTTAAAAAAGTTACTAGCCAAATTGAAAACAACAGCCTCGGCTGCCAATAACCTTCCCACTGAGTTACTCAGGGTAGGTGCAGAATCATTAGCTTTCACTCTCTCCATTCTAATCAACCAATCAATAATGGAAAACCATGTCCCATCCATCTGGAAAAAATCCATTTTTACACCTCATCCACAAAGGAGGTACTTCAACAGTTAATTTACAGACCTATTGCTATCCTGTCACCCCTCTCTAAAGTCCTCAAAAAATGTATTCACTCTCAGCTTATGAAACATATAACTAAACATGTTCTCAATACCCAGCACAGTTTCATGTCCAGCCACAGTACTACTACTGCCCTCCTCAACTTCACCAACATAGTAAACCAATACGAAACCGAAGCAGCCTTCCTTCCTTCACTTTTCCTTGACCTTTCCAAAGCACTTGACAGTGTCCCACAAACATCTCTTTTCTGAACTTGCAACTCTAGATCTCACCCCTTTCTGTCCTGGTTTCAGTTATTAAACCTGTTGTCAGCCAGCAAATAAATGACAACAAAGCATTTCAGCATTTCATCCGGTCTCTGTTGGTATTCCCCAAGAGTCAATACTCTGACCCAAACTATTTGATGTTTTCATAAATAAGCTTCATACCTCTGCAGCACTTGCAACGTTCCATACAATATGCAGACAATGCAACTCTCATCTTCTCTGTTCCATCCATAACAAAATTACAGGAAATCACTCAAAAATCTTTATTGACATTGACATATGGCCGAAAAATTCTAACTTGCTGCTTAATGCCAAAAAAAAAAAAAAAAAAAAACTTATGCTAATTACTCCAAAACAACACCTTAACCAAAAACACAAATTTAATATTACCTCAAGTAATAACACAAAAATAGAAATCATAAGCCAAACTAAACTACTTGGAGTCATAATAGATGACAACCTCAGATTTGATCACCATGTACTTCATTCCATCAAGAAAACTCGCCAAAAACTTAGCTCCCTCTATACGACCAAACACTACCTTGACAGATCAAGCAAGCGATACCTCAGCATAACTCGTCTAGTATGTGCTTTCCCTATTCTTACAAATGTCAACACTACATATAAAACTAAACTAGCCTCCTGCGACTGCAAAGTAGCTAAATTTGCAACCAACCAACCTTGTAAAACATATACCACTGCGTTGCATTAAAGCAATTAAACTGGTTTGAACTCCCAAACCAGTTGACATGGCCACACCCAGTCATTGCTCACAACTTATTGTACACTCCAGAGAAATGTCCAGCATTACAAAATAGTCTGCTGTCCTATTTACCCATCAGCCTTTGCTCTAGCAGTACGTTTTTACTGTGCGTCAGTATGATATTCAGTGCTGATGGTGTCTCTCTCAACTCTCATTATGTGCCAAAATGCTGGAATGAAATCCCCCACACAGTTAAAACAGACAGAAAACTTTATTAGTTTCAAAACTTGGCTTAAACAGCACCTATGCCAAAGAGGGCTGTGTTCTTCCTGCTCACCTGTGTAGCTTTACTCGGATTATTTTTCTCCAACACTTAGAGACACTTTGATTGCCAGTCTTTTTGTACTTTATCACTCCTCCTCATTATTGCACTTATTTCCTATAAACTTTCTTTTCCTCCTCCTCTCACACCCCACCATTAACTGCAAGTCCTCGTCTGTCCATTTATCTTTCTGTTCATTTCCATAACTTTTCCAGTCATGTCCGGCTTAAAATTTTTTAAGCTACATTCTACGTCTGCTCTGTTACAAAACTCAGAATCACCCCAGTTTGATCTTTTCCCTGCAGCTGTCATGCTGTAAATATATTAATTGTTATTGTGTGTTATTTCTCTGAGTAAATAGCCACTTTTTGTTAATTAATCTCGTTTTTTGTGTTAAAATGCTGTCTTCATGTAAGAAATATTTGAAAATATGTAAAAATCATGTCAGTTAGCACATTTATAGATGTTTTTACCCTGCAATTATAAATGTACATCATGCGTAACCTAAATGTGGATCTTTTCTCCCCAGGCCTCTGGTGAAAATGGGTTTTACCCAGTCAGACCCTTCCTGGTCAGACAGAGACATAAATAGTAATTGCATTGTCTGACATGCTCTAAATAGTTTGCTGTTGTCCTTTTTACCAATACAAACATATCCATGTGTAATTGCTTTATGCAGTACTGTTACTGGCATACTACTTAATATATAAATCTGTGCGAAGTATCTGCACTGTAACATTTACTTGATTAACTCTAGATGTTCTGTAGTCCTATCTCACTTTCATTCTTACTGATGGGGATTGGAGCCGACCCTCAGCTCTGACTTGGCCTATTTACAAGCTCAAAATCTTCTAGTTGGCTTGTGGCTAGGTAGGTATCCCATGGTGCACCAGTACAATTTCCAGATCTCGTTTGCTGTGTCAATGATTTTGGATGTGCTTCTACTTGGCTGTGGCGAAGTCTGATACATTTTGTTCAAAATTTTGGATAAAACTTCTTTTTTCACTTTTTTGATAGCGTTATATAGCATTTTATAGCTTTTGTTAGAGTCGTGTTTGTAGTTAGATAAGTGTTTATCAGAGTGCTTTTTGTGTGCAGTTTCTTTGAGTACAGTTGGCCTTTGGCCCTATAGTACTTTGGTGTCCTGTGTGCTAGTTGTTTCACTGGTTTGTTATATATAGGCATCAACATTCATATTAGTATTTGTAGGTGCCGTTTGCGCTTGTAGGCTGTGTGCTTTCTTACATTTTATAACTAATAGCCTTACTAGCGGGGCTTCCACTATTTATATTACTATTTGTAGGCGCCTTTTGCACTTAGTTTAGGCTGTGTGTGTACTTTCTTAAATATAAGTAATAGCTTTACTTGCGGAGCTTCCGCTTGTTGATATTTACAGTTATTAGTATTGCAGACAGAATGAGGCTCTGTTGACCTTCGTTCTTGTTCTTTGTTTTTCCTCTAATTAGACTTGTATTCCTACTCTGGTATGTGTGCGAGACCCCCTAATTATTTCTGTAACCCCTAGGTCCATTTTAGTTAGAGGACCTGTTTTCCTTCTTTTTTTTCTCTACCAGGGCTAGGCCCATTTAAGTTAGAGGACCTAGTCCTTGTGGTGTGTCTTTGTCGGTTCCTTTAGGGCTAGGCCCGTTTAGTTAGAGGACCTAGTCCTCCCTCTTTCCTTTGTGTGTGTGTGTGTGTGTGTGAGTTCAATCTTCTGTGAGATATCTAAGGAAGCCAAGGATCATAAGCCATCTGGCTTTAAAAAATGTGTTAAATGCTCACAGAAGATGTCTTTAACGGATGGCCACAGTAACTGCGTACACTGTCTTGGGGCCATCCACTTACAGAAAACTTGCTTATTTTGCTACTATTTTAATGCTAGGGTGTTTCAAGAGAGAAAAAAAATAAGCTCATACTAAAAGGTCTTGTAAAGCCTTCCTTTGAGGAAGATCTGGCTAGCTGCTGTTCTTCTGCTAGATCTCAGGGATCTAAAAAGAAAAAAATCCAAATCCTCTAAGGGGCCCTCCCCGGCACCAGTTGGTGTTTCGGCGCCGCCTCTTAAAATTACTGAGTCTGACAAAATTACTGCCTCATCGGCCCAACTGAGTTAGGAGCTGATCGAGGGTTCTACTACTGTGGTTACAGGGTCAGCACCAAGTTGTTCGGAGCCGACCACTGAGAGTATTCAATGGAGTCGGTCTACGGATCCTTTACCGGTCTCCCTTACATTAATGTCACCCATATTGCAGGGATCCCATTCTCCTACTCTTGTCTTCCAGGAGCTTATCAGAAGAAGATGTGGAGAGGGTAGTGCTGAGACTTCTGAAGTCATCTGCCTTACCTAAGTTGTTGTTGACTCCGACCCAGTCAGTTCTGGGGCCACTTGATTCTGCCCCCCCTTCGGTGATTCCTCCTTCAAGCCATGATGGTCATTCGGAGCCGCATTGTTTGATACCGCTGGTGGAACCCTTGGCTCCAGCTCCCCCTGAGGTTGTTTTGGAGCGGAGTTCCGTTCCGACACTTTCTGTGCCATCCGTGGTGTCTAGGAGCCAAAGCCCCACGGTCGGGCCCGACAGGGCTGCCTGGAACCGTACCTCTGTTTCCGAGCCTTCCGCTCGGCATGTCGGCGTGGGTGAGCTTGAACCCTACGTCTATCTTGGAGCCGATGGCTCTGGGACTGATGGCATCCTTGGTCTCCACAGAACCGAGCAGGTCTTCGGATCCAGAGAGGTCAGCATTCGAGATGATGAGGAGTGTGCTATCCCGATCATCAGCTCCTACAAGGGTTACCGACACCCCCCCAGGGCACATACTTCTGTCTCAGCTACTACCCCCTCTTTGGACAGCAGAGACCTGCAGCCTCAGGAGCCACCAGCTGGTGGCCCCCATTTTTCCGAGACCTCCCCAGAATATCCTTCTGAGTAGCCCCCATGGAAGAAAACATGCAAGAGGAAGCATGTAAACTCCCAGGACAAGTCTCTTACCTAGGACACCAACCTCGAGAAGTCAGAAATGGTCCCCCAAGTCATCCTCTGATGATGTCTCCTTCGTAAACATCCTGGAAATCCTTAAGCAGAGGTGCAGCTGGCCCACTGTCACCCCTTCTGATGAGGAGTCTGTACCTGAAGGCTTTCAGGTCTCAACCTTCAGCCTCTTTTGTGTCTCCACCCTTCGACAAACTGATGGAGCTCGTTGGTCGGAAGGTGTGGTATACTCCTGATGGCGTGGAGCCAGTCCCCAGGAGACCAAATAAGTTTTTTTCTGCACCCAGGGGAAAGGAATTTTTGTCTAAAGGTGTTCCCGTAGATGCCATGATGGTGCCAGCGCCCACTAAGAAGGAGCTAGAGGAAACTTCTTCTGTTCATCCGCCGAATAAAGAGTCTCGAACAATGGACAGATACGGGAAGCGCATCTCTTTGTCAGCGGCATTTACTCTTGGATCACTGAACTACCTTACACGCGTCACAAGGCTTCAGAGAGATCTCCTTAAGGAGTTAGGAGATTCTCTACAAGGTACATGCTCTGAGGGAGTCTCTGACTTGGTGTCTGCCCAGTCGTCCACCTTGAACTCTATTGTCAACTCGTCCATGAGGCTTATCTCATATGCAGCCAATGAAGCGAGTAGAGCAGCGGGTTCAAGAATTTCCCTAAGGTATCATTCCTGGATGTGTTTGTGTAATTTTGCAGAACCGTTCAAGTCTACCTTTACCAACGCCCTTTTCGACGGTTCTTCATTGTTTGGACCCAAGGTAAAGGACACACTCACCCAGTGCGAGCAAGAAGGAAAAACACACTCTGCTGTAGGAGTACGTTTTACTGTCCCCACTAGACCATACCCTAAGGGGTCATAGAGGTGATAAAATGTGGTTCAAGAAGTCCCAGAGGTTTTTCCAAGATGCACAGGGTGACTCCTCCTTCAGAGGAGGAGGAGGAAATGGTAGACATTGCCCTAGAGGCAGGGGCGGACTGCAAAACCAGGGAGGCCACAATTCATTTTGGGGTAGGCCTTACCAGCGCTCCTGATATGGGGCCCGACTGTGCTTCTCTGGAGCCAGTCAGGGGTCGCATTTCTTTGTATCCAGAAGCCTGGCTAAGTATCACTCAAGACAGATGGGTACAAAGAATAATTACCAGAGTTATGTCATCCCCTTTTCTCTGCCACCTTATGTTCCCAAGAGGATCCCAGATGTTCCACCCAATCACAGGGATCAGGCAACGGTGGAGGTCAACAAGCTGCTGGCAAAAAGAGTCATCCAAACCATCTCAGTAGACCAAATAGGATCCGAAACTTACTCCAGATTCTTTTTAGTGCCAAAATGTACAGGGGACTGGAGGCCCATCTTGGACCTCAGTAGATTGAATCCGTAAAGAAGGACAAGTTCTTGATGGTGACACTTAAGTCTATAGTCCCGTATAGGGAAAGACATTTGGATGTGCTGAATTAGACCTCCAAGATGCTTACTACCATGCAAAAATGGACAGGGCATTGAGGAGTCATCTATGCTTCTGGCTGGGAGCCAGTCACTACCAGTTTCGTGCTCTGCCCTTTGGTCTCACCACAGCCCCTAGGATGTTCAAGTGTATGGCAGTAGTGACAGCTCACCTGAGACATTGAGGATTCCAGGTGTTTCCGTATCTGGATGACTGGCTCCTTACTGCCCCCACCAGGCATCTACTTCTTCAGACCAGGGACAATACCATTCAATTTTGTGCCCAGTTGGGGATTACTATCAATTGGGAAAAATCTGCTTTATTGCCCTCTCAATTTGTGATTTTTATAGGTGCAGAGATAGACACAGTAGACATGTTGACTTGTCTTCCAGTAAAAAGGGCACAGAATCTGGTTCTTCAGATTCAGCATCTTCTCCCCTAAGAAACGTCAAGGCAAGACTGTTTTGAAGCTTCTAGGGACTATGGCTTCCACCATACTACTTGTGCCGCTAGCCAGACTTCACATGTGGATTCTTCAGTGGCTGCTGTCGTCCCAGTGGTCCTTTCAACATCTACCATTAACTCATCACATACTGCTGACAGACTCTTGCAAGAAGGACCTCATTTGGTGGACCCAACCAGTTAACCATGGGTACTTCCATTTGTCCCTTGCCAACCCATTGCCATTGTGACCATGGATGCCTCACAAATAGGGTGGGGGGGCATTATCTAGACAGGACTTCCAAGGCACATGGCAAGAGCAGGAGGCTCACCTGCATATCAGTGATGTTCATCGTGTTATACTGCTGCAGTCATCACACTTGGGTTATCCTGCCATCAGGAGGTCCCGCAGTCGGCCGAATTCCAAAGTCTTGGTCCGGCGTCGGTTGTCGTCGCATCTTCCCTGACGTCAGTGCGACAGGGGGATAAAAGAGGCAGCCGACGCCATTTTCTTAAGTCTTTCTTGCCACGCAGTGCGTGAAGCAGAAGCAGTTCGCAAGTGCCGGTCGGCTAGCTCCTGAGATTTTCGAATCGAATTTCAGCCCCAAGTCTTCTCTAAAGCTAAGTACCCCATTGGGGAAACTTTTCTTGCCTCAGACCGATGTCAGACAAAGTTAATAATTGCATTTCTTGTGGGAAGCAAATACCTCATAAGGATTTTCATTCTTATTGTATTCCTTGCCTAGGCCCAGACCACGACGTCTCTGGTTGTCGGTTTTGTGCTAGGTTCAACAAACTTACAATCAAGCGTCGGGCAGATTTCGCCCAACATTATTTTGGCAGAAAATTTAACTATAGCATGTCGTCGGAGCAACCGACATCAGCAATGATTAAAAAACGCAAGGATAAAGACAGGCAACCAAGGCCAAGACCAGATACCGAGGCCTCAGCAAGGCCTGCCAATGGTTCTCCGGTTTTCAGCGAGGCGCCTACCTGACTACCGCTGAGTTAGAAATTCTGATGGCCTCCCAGACAGAATCAGCTTGGCCTCAGGAGCCGGTTCCTTCTCACCCCTCAGACGCCAACCCTGACGGTGATCCAGAGATTTTGGACAGGCCTTCGGTTTCTGAAGGTGTCTTCAAACTGACAACTATCTCCATTAAATCTTATGCTAAACTTAAAGCCCCCTTAAAAGTTAGGAAACTGGGTCCACAGGCCCCTATGCCTAAAAAACAGATGCTTAAGATGGCTGAGGATTTAATTACCCTTATCAGGGGTTCACAACCCCCTCCTGACAAAAGGCCTAGACTGGAGGAAGATTATCCTTCCTCTGACCAAGCATCCATTTCCTCAGCTAACTCTGAGGACCAGGATTATTCCTTCCCTCCTTATGAAGACTCAGATGCTGAAGAGTCCATTCCCTCTGTCCCCCCCCCCCCCCCGAAGACTACTCTTTTGGGGAGACTTTACACACCATGAGGGAACACTTCCACTGGGAAGGCCAAGATTACTCTGACTCTAACAAAAGATTCTGTGAGTTTCTTCTTCTCCCACAGCGTAGACCCCTTGCAATTCCTCCAGTTTTAGACATTTTGGATGATGTTCACACCGAATCTAGTCTAAACCCAGATTCCGTACCTCCTGCACCAGCTAAACCAGACAGGTACTACCGAGTTCCTGATTCTCATAAGTTTCTATATAAAAGCCCTGCTGCAGACCCCAAAACCATTTCTTTCCCAGGGTCCCAAAGGAGTTAAGGCCTCTACTGCTAAGAATCCACTCCCTTCTGAAAGAGATTCCAGAGCATTAGAAAGATGGGGGAAGAAAGTATATACATCTGCCACTTTGGCTATGAGAGCCTTAAACTGCCAATTCCACATGCTAAAATACCAGCAGTACTTGATTACACAGTTAAAGCAGAAAATGATCCCTCAGACAGATCAACCTGATTTCAAAGAGATGCAGGATTTGCTGCATGCAGCAGAACAGGTAGGAAAGCATACCTTACAGTGTGGTTTAGATTCATTGGAAGCCTCATGTAGAGCAGCTGTCACAGGATCTGTAATACGTAGACATGCTTGGCTAAAA
Organism: Protopterus annectens; assembly: GCF_019279795.1. NCBI lineage: Eukaryota > Metazoa > Chordata > Ceratodontiformes > Protopteridae > Protopterus > Protopterus annectens. Next base: position 282,312,677 of record NC_056747.1, read on the forward strand.
GAGCAAGCCTTACCAGAACATGTCAAAGCAAAGTTATTGGATGCTCCATTGCAGAAAGATGTGTTATTTGGTGTCAAAGCAGAGGAAGTTTTAAAGAAAATGGAAGGAAAGGCAAAATCTGTGCAGACAGTTAAAGAATTTTTACAGGTACAACCTCCTCGTTTCAGCAGAAACTGGCCATCAAAAAACTGGTCCTTCCCTGCATCAGACAGACCCCAAAGGGGTAGGTACAAACGCCCAAGGGGCAGAGGCCAGCCACAAGGTTCTTTCAGGCCTAGACAATGGCATACAACAACTCAAAGAGGTGGAGACGAAAGATCTTAACCCTTCAGGAAACAAACACAATGACTTCCCTCTTCACCTGCCAAGCAAAATTGCCCTGGCAGCACCTTTGGGAGGAAAACTGGCTCTATTTCCACAAAATTGGCGCATCATAACAAAGGACAAATGGGTTCTGGATATTATTACCCGAGGCTACAGATTTCATTTTCACACTTTACCACGGATGAGAGGCATGCCAAATCTGCCTCCAAACCAATGGGCAGAGGCACAAACGCAAATTTCAGCTCTCATGGATATGAAAGCAATTCAAAGGGTACCTACAAAGGAGCAAGGTCAAGGTTTTTACTCAAAACTATTTCTAGTACCAAGAAAGGACAAAGCCTGTAGACCCATTTTAGACCTCTCAATTCTAAACACATACCTGGAGGTACCCAAATTCAAAATGCTCACACTACAGCAGCTTCTTCCCATGCTGGGCAAGGAGTCTTGGCTGGTAACGTTGGACCTCAAAGAGGCATACCTGCATGTCCCCATCAGACAAGATTGCAGAAGATACCTCAGATTTTTGGCAGGTACAACGCATTATCAATTCTGTGCATTGCCCTTTGGCTTATCTACTGCGCCCAGAGTATTCTGAAATGCCTGGCATCAGTAATTGCATACCGCAGACAACAAGGAATACAAATTTATCCATATCTGGACGACTGCCTGATCCAAGCGGACAGCAAGGCCATTCTATTACAGCATCTGGCATTTGTAACAAAGCTGCTAAGTTGCCTAGGGTACACAGTAAACAAAAAGAAGTCAAAGCTAATACCCTCACAAGACATAATATTCCTGGGTGCCAGCTTAAATACAATGGCCCAGATGGTTTATCTCACGCCAGACAAACAAAAACAACTGACTGAATACTTCCAAAAGATGGCAACTTTTACCCAGCTCACTGCAAGGAAAATCCTGCAGGCATTGGGGTTCATGGCATCCTGCATTCAACTAATTCTACATGCAAAGCTGCATATGAGGAAATTACAATGGTACCTGAAAAGTGTATGGACTCAACACAGGCACAGCCTTGAAACAAGTATACCTCTCATTCCCTGCCTTCAAAAAGAGTTCCTATGGTGGGCTCAAGCATGTCAAATAAACAAGGGTCTTCCTTTTGTCTTACCTCCAGCAAACCAAACTATGACAACAGAATCTTCAGACTACGCCTGGGGAGCACACATGGCAGGACAGTGCATTCAGGGCAAATGGTCTGCAAAACAAATGCATCTACGCATCAACCAAAAGGAGATGCTTGCTGTGCAAAATGCACTGACAGCCTTCAAGGACCTCTTGCATCCAGGACAACTACTAATAAGGACAGACAGCACCACAGTTATGTGGTACATAAACAAACAGGGAGGAACACACTCCTACCATTTATGCAGACAGGCAATGACCTTGTGGAACACAACATTGGCTTACCAAGTACAACTGCAAGCACAGTTCCTGCCAGGAAAGGAAAACATATTGGCAGACGAATTAAGCAGAAATTTGACAGATCCTCACGAGTGGAGACTACACCCACAAGTATTTTCAATGATAACTCAAAGTTGGGGCCGCCCAGACATAGATCTATTTGCCTCCCCCAACAATTGCCAACTACATACATTTTGCACAAGGACTTATCATTCCCTAGCCTAGAAAGTGGACGCCCTATCATTCAGTTGAACAGCATTGACAGTCTATGCCTTCCCACCACTACCTCTCTTGACCAAGGTATTACTGAAAGTCAGATCAGAGAGACCACAAATGATCCTCATTGCTCCGGACTGGCCACGTCAGCACTGGTACCCATTACTAAGGACCTTGACTCACAGCCCTCCATGGATCTTACCTCAATTCCCACTTCTGTTGACTCAGCAAAACTCTCAGATCCTTCACAGTCAGCTCAGAACTTTAAATTTAGCTGCATGGAGAATACCTTGAATTATCAATCAACACTTCTCTCAAAGGACGTACTGAATGTCATTTTGGAGGCCAGGAGGCCCAGCACCAGAAAAACGTACTCAGACAAATGGAAAAGATTTTGTGCATGGAACCAGGCTAAAGGCCAAAATCCTGGGATACCAAACATTCCTCAAATACTGCAATACTTAACTGAGATGCTACACAAAGGCCTTTCTTTCTCATCCATTAAGATCCATGCTTCAGCCATTTCAGCTCAATATAATACGGATCCTCCCATATTCTCACACCTTTTACTAAGGCAGTTTCTCAGAGGGGCTAAGAATATAAGACCCCCCAGAAAACCCCCAATGCCAGCTTGGGACCTCAACTTCGTTTTAGAAAAATTAACACTGCCTCCTTTCAAACAAGCCTTCTCAACAGAACTACAATAATTGTCATGGAAAACAGCTCTGTTGCTGGCTATCACCTCAGCACGCAGGGTCTCAGAACTACAGGCACTTATGGCAGTGGAACCTTTCATCATTTTCCATCAGGACAGTGTCTCTTTATGAACTAACCCTACCTTTATGCCAAAGGTAGTATCCAGTGTGGCTTTGAATCAGACCATTCATTTACCCACCTTTTATCCAAACCCCCAGAATAAAGGAGAAAGACTCCTTCACTTTTTGGACATTCACAGACAGCTACGTTACTATTTGGATAAGACAAAGACCTTCAGAAAAACTGACCAACTCTTTGTATCCTATGCTGCAGGTTCGCAAGGAAAGGCTATTTCAAAACAGACCATCTCCAAATGGATAGCACATTGTATCCGCTTTTGCTACTCGCACCATGGGAAAGCAGTGCCTGTTAATATTAGGTCCCATTCTACCAGGGCCACAGCAACCTCAGCAGCCTTTCTCATGGGGGTTCGGTTCCCCTTTCTCGGGCCTGTTCTCCTGGATGGTCCTTGAATTCTGGACCCAGTGCCAGATCTCTTGAAGCACTTGTCAGGCTCACTTCATCCCACTTTACACACCCTCAATTTGACAGCTTGGCTGCTCCAGTTCCATCCCCAGTCAGGCTTCACGACTTCTTACCCTCCGTGACTCATATACTAACATCATCTCATAAACCCTCCACTAGGAGATTATATTCCAGTAAAAAGAATGTTGACCCTTATACCACCTCCATTCTGGTGGTTTTGAAATTCCTGTCTGAGCTTTTCCACCAGGGATCTGCGGCTGCAACTATTAGGGTTTAATTGGCAGCGATTTCTAATTTTCATCTAGGCATACAAGATTCTAATCTGATGTCACATAGGCTGTGTAAAACCTTCCTCAAAGGTGCCACTTTAAGACCCCCCATTTCAGGAACCTGTTGCTTCATGGGACTTGAATTTTGTGCTATCCAAATTGACATCTCCGCCCTTTGAGCCTTTTTATTCATCGCCTTTGAAATTTCTGTCTTGGAAGACCTTGTTTCTGGTGGCAATCACATCTGCCAGACGGGTGTCAGAGTTACAAGCACTGTCTGTAAAACCCTCTTATCTGATTTTTCACAGAGTATCTCTTCATACTAATCCATCCTTTGTCCCCAAGGTCTGTTCCCATAGCACTTTGAACCAATCCATAGAACTTCCGATGTTCTTCCCAAATCATTCCAATGCAGCAGAATACAGGTTTCATCAATTAGATGTTCATAGACAGCTACGTTTTTACTTGCACCGGACTAAGGAATTCGGAAGTCAGATCAGTTATTTATTTCCTTTTCCGAATCCAGGTCAGGTTTACCAGTTTTTAAAGTGACCCTCTCAAATTGAATCCCTAGCTGTATAGCTTACATTTACACCTCTGAGGGTAAGCCTTTACCTTTCAAAATCAAAGGTCATTCTACGAGAGCTCAGTCTACCTCTGCAGCCTTTCAGGCCAGGGTCCTACTTGATAATATATGTGCAGCAGCAACTTGGGCTACCCCTCACACATTTGTTACTTATTACAAATTGGATTTGACCTCCAAGGGTAGAGCATCCTTTGGTTCCACGGTACTCCGGAATATTTTTCCTTGAGCCACCCAGGAATAAGGTGCTAGGGACGCTGTCCCATCAGTAAGAATGAAGGCGAGATAGGACTACAGAACGTAAAGAAGTTATGTACTCACCATAACGTTCCATGTTTGTAGTCCATCTCGCCCTTCATTCTTATGAACCTACCCTCCTACCCCCATCCTGGAAGTATCTGGAGATGGAAAAATATTGTTATTATTCACTGGAGACCTTTTATTATTGGCTTATTTCTGTATGTTTTATTATTATTTCTCCTAGTTAGCAGCAGTCAAGATCTGGGATTGTACTGGTGACCCATGGGATACCTACCTAGCCACGAGCCAACTAGAAGATTTCGAGGTTGTAAATAGGCCGAGTCGGAGCCAAGGATCGGCTCTGATCCCCATTAATATAATTGAAGGGTGAGATGGACTACAAACATGGAACACTACACTGAGTACATAACTTCTTTTTTTCTATTGTGTCCCTAATGTTTCCATTTGAAAAAAAGAGAGATTTAATTTCAAAAGATCCTGGTTACTGTAGTCTTAAAATAAATAAATTCCCTCCAATCTCTCATTTTTGTTTCATCACAGCAGCTGAAGTCATGGCAGTTTAGCTCTAAGTTTCTTAAAAAGCCAAACAAAGGTCTAGAAAGTCTGTGACATTTTGTATCCAACAGGGAGGAAAAGAAAAATGCTGCCAGAAAATTGGACGGTTTTGACATACTTCAGTGGAAAAAAAACTCTGATTTAGTTATGTACTGATAGTAGTTACGTAGAACGTTTCATAAGTACCTCAAATGCAGGGGCAATACTGTATTGAATATTCTTTATGACTGATTGTGGGCTATCATGTACCGAGTGCTAACATGTTGTCGTCAGGAGAAGTAGTTTATTATATGGACATATGTGATTCCAGAAGATGCAGAACCTCAGTGTTTGCATAAACAAGAAAGCTGTTGACAGCTTGCAGAGCAAAACATCTTTTTAGAACACATTTTATAGCTTGCAGCTTTTGTTTACTGTGGATGATAGTTATGTAACTGGTTTCATTTCCTTTTTGTTCTGTGCCTGTGTAATATGCTTTGTCTGGGAAAAATCTGACGGCACAAAGTGTTACTCGGTTTTGTCAGACTCAGCCTGGACGTTGGCTCCTGTGGTCCTGCTAACCTGCCCTTTATGATATAATGACAGTTTGTCAAGCTGAGGCCTTTTCTTAAATACCAGGATGTCTAGCGGTTCATTTCGACCCGGGTGCCTCAAGGAAAAGCAGTGCAACCTGACCTGTTGCCATGGCAATATCTGTGTTTCATTGTAAGAAAACAAGGCAGGTCATAATTGACGGGCCCAAAGGGGGAGGGGTGCTGTAAAAAGTCACAGTAGCGGGTCAAGTGCTCTGTTTCCCCTTGGGACCAAGTGGCTTGGAGAGCTTAGGCATTCACATACTAGGATTTATAGGTAAAGCTGCTTCAGAGGTGGTAGGAAATTGATAATTTAAGTCAGACAAAAGAAAAAATATCATTTGTTTGGTACTAGCTAAAGCAAGAATGTGGCTGAAGCTTCTCCATGGAGAAATGCTTCAGCTTTATAACGTTCCCCATTTACTAGAAGTCACACTGCATCACACTGCACAAACAGAATGGACATGCAGGTTCCACTGGCCGTAGTGGGTGTTGGGGGTATTGAATTTCTCCTACCTTTTAGAGAAATTCTGTTTTATTTCATTCTTGGCATGTAAAAATGTCTGCGTGTTATGATGCTTAAGGTGAAAAGCTGTCTTACACTTTTGTCAGTTTCCCTTCCAGTACAAGTTTAGTAAGGTTACTTGTTTTGCAAGATTTTGTTTAACCCCCCCCCCGTCTCAGAGTTTATGTCATCTTAAGCTCGAACAAGGTTTTGTGGTTTGTGCAGTGGTCCATTAAACAGTATACTGACAGCTTTCTGTTTCTTTCTCTCTCTCTTTTTTTTTTTCTCCAAAATGAAGTGAAGATATTTTTTTATACTGGATAACTGCATTGCAGCCAAATTTAGCTTATCTAATCTTAAATAAAACATCTTCACTGTAGTTGTTGATATACCCACCTTCTGTATAGCCTTTTATGAATTTGTAGTAGCCTAGTTGATACCCGTTATACAGTCTTAAATGAATTATGTAATTGTACTGTCGCTTATATAATAGTGTTAGTTTTATTTCCTAAATTGGTTTAATTCAGCTTTTCTAATACATACTGTAAACTGTCCACTACTGATTATTTTTCTCTTGCTCAATTCTGAGCCCAGGTCATAGCTGAAAAGGGTAAGTAGACCAGTCTACCTACCTGGTTACCAAACCACAGTAAATATAATACACTTAATACTACATTTTTCCATTGTGTTTTTCCTTGCATTGTTTTGTGTGTTACTAACCTAATCATGTTATCTATTTCCTTTTTGTGATATTTTTGCTATAAATTTAACCTGTATGTCAGGGATGGCAAACTCATTGCATTCGATCTCAAAGAGCCCTCACACAGCAGAATTCTGGGTGATACTACACTACCTTTATAGCCACACTGATAACCTTTCTTTCTGTTTTGCAGATTGTGGCCCTTGGCTAAATGTAGTCTTCCTACAGCCCTCAGGATAATTTGAATGTGTGATCCCTTCTATATTTAGTCCGTTTCCTTTCCCATTCCTGCAGTGCGTTTCTGGAAACAGACGGTCTTTCAGCGTGTATGCTTTTTGTAATGAATCTGAAGTACCATGGACAAACACATTGCTGAGGCAGCCATTCAACGTTTTCTTTATGTAATACTTCTTGTTGGTATTAGTCTGTCGAATGTCATAACTAGGAGTGTTCTGTCATTACCCTAACTCTTTCAGAATATTGTCAAAATAGCAGTGCTCTGAGGCACATTTCTGAAAAGGTGTGAGGTCTTCCATCTTTGAAAAGCATGAGCCTGTGTCATGGGGGGCCCAATATATGCTGTCATTACTTGGGGGGGGGGGACTGTAGGTAACAAAAGCCAGCATGCAGCTTTGAATCACAGTGCTTTTACCACTCCAAAGAAATGTTTGCATATTGCTTTTTCTGCAAAAATTAGTCCTGTTTGGGAACTTTAGACAGCAGCTTTTATACAAATACCTTATGAGGTACTGACATCCTATCCAAGACTGATTCCTGTCTTACTCCCATTTGCTTGTTGGGATAGGCTTTAGCATCCACTGACCCTAAATTGTTTAAAGGGGAATTGAAAAATGGGCAGGTGGGTAGATGGATGGACTTCTTAAGTAAGCTGTGGTAACCTGTAATGTTGCCAACTGTTTCACTCTGCAGATACAAGCAGATTCATAAGTATCCAAGGGTTGTTGCAAAGGCCTCACCTCATTTATTTTATAATTAATTTTTACCTTATCCAAGGAAAATGGAAATTATAACAGTGAAGTGCGTCAGCAATGTGAAGTTACAATGTTACCATATCATTCAGTCATGTGCTGAAGAAATGAGTCCAAAAATTCAGAGGATGTAAATAATTTGTCATGTGATCTTTAGCTGTTAATTCAACATTTGTCGCCACATTTAGTGGTACTGATCATACTTATAAGTTTAGTGATGAAACTGCTGTAGTTTTAGCTTGAGTATCGATTTAGATGGCTCCCTATGCAGAGTACTGACACACGGAAAACAAGAAAAAAGATGAGTGTTTGAGAGAAGAGGGATTATTGAACATTGTTGTTCTCCTTTAAAGTTCTTTTTTTTTGCAGGGTCAAGCTCCCCGTACATCTCAAACTTGTATATACCAAGGCTGAGATTGCTATACTTTGGAGAAAAGGGAATATTTTAAGAAATGACAATGTCAGATTTTGTATATGCAAGTCCAGATTTTCAGCCATTCAGTCTCCATACAGGTCGAGACCCGCATTAGCGAGTCTCGACCTTTCATATGGTTACTTGTTTATGCACACAGCCACTAAGGTAGAGGTAATGTTACTGCCTTTCAGAAGATAGTAATGTACCAGATTGTAAAGGTATAGTGCAAAGCCATCCCAGTACTATGAAGCAAGCCATCCCAGTATGAAGAAGCTGCTTGAATTGCTTGTCAGCATCCCACAGTTACCAACCTCTGTTGATGAAAGAATGGACCAGCTGTCCACGTTTGGTGTTTCAGAATGTGCACATGTTAGTCTGGCCCGAGGACTGCCTGTAAACCTGCTCATTAAGCTAGTCCTTTTAAAAGTTCTCAGAATGTAGCACTGCCATCATGGAGAATGCAGTAAACTTTAGATCCTTAAGAATATTATTCTGAAATCCTCCGAAAACTTGCAGCAAGAAGGTCAACATTACATTTTGAAGCACACAAAGCTTTTGTTTGCATTTGTGGGATCCACCTTATGAAACGACTACCATTTCTGTGACCTTCTTCCCTTCAGTTACTTATTTCCAATGACAATATATTCTTTAAAAAGTTAAATGCAAGTGTAAAAGTCATGTTGCATAGCTAAGGAAATGGCACAGATGCAACAAAATATTACATGCTTGAGGTCATTCATATGAAATACCTTGATGTTACCCAAGTCACAGTGCTTCTTCCATCACTGTGGGAGTTTTTATTCCCATGAATAACTGTGAATATCATATCACATACTAATGTTTATGGCTGATTCTGTTCTTTATACTTTGGTATATGTGGATGCTTGTAATTTGGGGTTATTTCACCCGACTAATTTATATAGGTTAATAATATCTGTATGGTGTGCATTATGCAAACTCTTAGTTATTAGTGTACGTTTGTCATTTGTTTAAATTTGCTTGTTTAACTTTAGTTAGATCATGGCTGAAAACGGGCCTCAGTGGCTTTATCCGCTGAACTGCCAAAAGTAAATGTAAAATGAATGAACAAGTTTTCAGCATATTAAACATGCTTTTTTGGATAATTATTATCAGTTTGACTTGTTCTGAAACTGTACTGTAAAGTACTCAGCTCCTTCATGTCTTAACCTACCTTGAGACTGACTGATGGTGCCAGCACATTTTTGCAGGTAGGTGAATGTCTCTTGTCTGCCACCCTAAAAATTGTATCCACTGAGAATACCCACTTTAGCGATGTATACTTGAACATGTACTGAGAAAAACTCGGCCAAAATAATGTTTAGAAACTGCCTATGTTTCATAGCATGGCTGTACAACATACTTTTACAAAACACTTTTATCCAGGATTACAGATATTAATGTCTTCAGAAATAAAAATGCTTCATTACAACATCTAAACCGTGAATCATATTTGTCAGTGTTGTAGGAGAATTAACTGAATTTAAAAAGAAATGAACACTCTCACACTAAAATTCATGGTGTAGCTTGGCTTTGAACCACACTTATACTCTATAGCAGAATCCTCCTGTATCTTTTCTGAGAAAATCTTACCACAAAATATCATTTTTTGAAACGTGTAGGCCCTTTGTAAACTGCCAAAGTGGTCTGCAGTTTGGGAGGAAGCAGGATGTTTGTAAAGGGGCTGTGGGTGCTATGGTCTACCACCAGAGGCAAAGGGAAATTGTGATTTTTTAAAGTTGTAATGTGGTATACCACTTACTTGTTATTGAACATAAGGTATAATAACTTGCACACTGAAAATGGGTACCCAACAGCAGATAGTCATCCAGTCAGCAGACTTTGTTCAGATCTATGGCATCTGTCTTCTAATAGCTTGTGAAGTCATGCATGTTTAAATATTTATTCCACAAGATGCCTTACTTTTATTTCACCTGTGACATTGCATTGGTAATAGTATTTAGCAGTAATGTACAATGTTGTGGGGGGGGGGGGGACTGCAAGTGTGCGTGTGCATGCATGTAGCTCATGCACTAAGAAAAGTAGTAAATGGCAAGAAACAAAAGCAAGAAGCAGTAGCTAAGATACACCAAAAAGTGGACATTATTGCATAAAATCAAACTGTCCTGTATACTTGTACAGTGCTTGTGTAGGCAAATGCGCAGGATAACAATTAATTAAAAGGCTTTTTTAAACATCTTTATTAAATATGACATTTTTTTTTTGACGTAGGTACATGTATGGTAAATAAAGCAAACCATAACATTTCCTTTGATATTTTTATGCATTATACATTTTAACAATTTTCACTGTCTCCAACATTACATTAAGTAAATTGCTCAATTCTTGCGTTACCTTAAGTTTCACTCCTCCCAAATGCTGTTCTGCATGCATTGTACCCACAAATTCCCTTTATGTCTATGTAATTTCCTCCCTCCCTTCTCCAGAGTCCACTTCCAGTTCTTTTATGTCATTTACAACACTCCGTACTTCAGTTACAGTCAATTTGTTCTAGATTTTGATTTACATTTTCTAGTTATTCCTTTTTTGCAGCCAGTAGCATTAAGATGTCCAGTCTGGTGTTAGTGCATAACTGACATTTATAAATGAATGCTAATAATCTGTTAGTGGCTAGTCTAAAGTGTTTCAGCCCTACATGTGTGGTTGGAAATTCACATGCTATATTCCAGCTCAAAAAAAAAAAATCATTAGCTAAGTAATTTACTCCCCCAACATTTCTGACAGTGTTCTGTATGGAATTTTTAAGATCTACCAATTCATTACATTTATTTATTTTATTCTATTTGATTACCAGGGTAGTCCACTGGGCCAGAAGAACCCATTTTCAGCAGAATTCCGGGGAGAAAAGCTCAACATTTAACACATACAGACAAGAAATATGTTACAATGATACAGGATATATAATACAACAGCAAATACAACAACATTATGATTACATACGCTAGATTATTAACAGAGGTAAAATTGGAGATGAACATTATGATTATTTGCAATAGATTGGTAACAGAAGGTGGAATGGAGACACAGTGACGAAACTAGCATATAGTCATGGACTGAAACTATAAAATAAAGGTAAATTAAATATCGAGTAAGATATGTAGCAGAGAAAAGGAAATCAGTGTGGTAATGTAGGTGTATTCCAGGCTCAGAGTGAGAGGGAAAAAAATGAGTTGGGGTGGTTGAGAGAAAGGGAGATTCGAGTGGTTATAAAGAGCAGAGGAGCAAGATAGTGAGAGGGTCAAGTTATGTGGTTCTTAGTAGTGTTGCAAGTGCATAACCACTGTGAGGAGAGGTGAAGTTTAAGGGATTTTTTTTTAAGTTAGAGGCATTAGACATGGCTCTGAGTGGAGGGGGGAGGTCATTCCATAGTTTAGAAACAGTAACAGAGTAGAGCATTTGACCGGCAGAGAGTTTAGGTTTTGTTCAGCATTTTGTTCTCTGACCTGAGATGACGTTGGATTGTAGAGGGTTAATATACAAGTGAGACAGGCTGCTGGGAGGTAAATAAGTTTATGGGCTATAGTAAGTTGTAGGTATATTAGGTGATGAGGGAGTTCAAGCCAGTCTAGTTGCTGCAGTGTGGTGCAGTGGTGAGTGGGGAATTTGGCATTTATAGCAAATTTGGGAATTTTATTGTAACATGAGTTGAGTTTGGTTTTTGGAGAGGACTGGATGTTGGTGAGGATGGGGGCACCATATAAAAGAGTTGGAAGCAGAAATGAGGCAAGAGCCTTTCTTGCAGTGGAATTAAGAAAGTAGTTTTGCCTATAGAGGGCTCCTAGTTTTGATGGGTTTTTCTGATATTATTGTGGATATGAAGGTCAAAGGTAAGGTTGTCATCAATGATGACACCTAGCAGTTTTGTATGGGGAATGACTTCATTGATGGTGTTATTTTGGGAATGGACAGAGAGTTCAGATCTATTGACTGGGCTACCTTTACTTGGGGTAAATATTAAGAGTTTGGTTTTGTTAGGGTTAAGGGCGAGATAGTTCTGTGACATCCAGGATTCGGTTGAGGTGAAGGCTTCTTGGGTATGTTGTTGCAGTAGAAATGCAGATTTAGAAGAGAAGATAATAGTAGAATCATCTGCGTATTGAATTACAGAGCAGTGGGAGAGAGAGGTGTGGAAGGCATTGATGAATATACTGAAAAGAAGGGGACCCAGTATAGACCCCTGGGGTACCTCAGTATTGGTGTTGATAAAAGGGGAGAAGCATTGCTGCCAAATAGTAGACTGTTTCCTATTGGTTAGATAGTCAGTAAACCATTGAAGTGTAGGGGGAGAGATGCTCAGTTTGGATAGTTTGGTAAGCAGAAGGGGGTGGGAGACTGTGTCAAATGCTTTTAACAGATCAAGAAAAAGTGCGGAGATGAAGCAACCAGAGTCTCGAGCTCTATTAACTGTGTCCAGGAAGGAGATAAGGGCAGTATTAGTGCTATGTCCTGGTCTAAAGCCGTGCTGGGTGGGGGAAAGCAGTTGTGTCATCAGGTGATTAAGAAGCTGAGTTTGAATGCACTTAGGTTCATAGGTAGGTACTAGGCTATTGGTCCTAGGGCCTGTACAAGCCTAGCCAAAAAGGTACCTTGGCTTTCGCCACCCAAGAAAATTATTTTCCTGTGCCCCTGTCAAGCAGAACCACAGAAGTGATCCCCGGGGTGAAGATCTTTTGAGTATTTTAGAGATGGGTAAGAGTATGGCAATAGGCCGGAAGTTTGAGATGTCCGAGTTATTGCCTCCTTTATGGTGTGGAAGGACATGTGCTTTTTTCCAGATATCTGGCATGCAAGATTCCTGAATGGATCTGTTGATAAACATACTGATGGGGTATGCTATAGTGGAGGCTGATAGTTGTAAGAATTCAACAGGTAGGTTGTCAAGGGCGTTGGTGTGAGGTTTCAGTTTATGAAGAAGTTTTTTATGGTTGAGGTAGGTATAGGGGAGAGAGAGAAAGTGGGTATTGAAGTAGATGAGGTTTGTGGTATAATAGTGTAAGGTAGGTTATTGTTTAATGGTGGGAAGGTGGAAGTAAGTTTAGAAATAGTGTCTGTGAAATAGGAGTTAGAGAGAGAGGCTAACTCTGGAGTTTTTTTCAGGGTTTGGGGATGGATTGTGATTAGTTCCTGGATGGAGTAGGGAGTTGATTGCTACCCAGAATTTCTTGGGGTTGTGATTATGTTGGTTTTGTAGAGTTTGGAAGCATTCTTTTTTGTTTTTGGTTACTAACCGTTTGGCCTGGTTACGAAGTTGTTTGTAAAGTGTGAGGTTGGAGGCAGTCTTATTCTTTAGTCAGGTTTTCCAGGCTTTATCCCTAGAGGACATCATTTGCTTAGTGGACTTGGCCATCTAGCATGATTACTCTTGACTCTTTTTAGCTGTGGAGGGGCAAGAGTATTAAGGATCCTTAGAAATGTTGAGTTGAAGGTTTCTACAGCTTCATTAAGAGGGAGAGATTTTAATGGAGTCCAGTTAGTGTTGTGCAATACGTCATTGAAGGTGGTAAGGGAGAAGTGGGATCTCAGGTGTATCTATATTGGTGTATGTTTGGTAGTGTCAAGGGCTTCCGTATTGTGAATGCTGGCGAGTGGTCACTTAAACAATCTGGGAGTGTACCGGCGGTAGGGACGTTTTTAGGATCAGAGACTATGATGCAATCCAGAATTGAGCCTTTGCTGTTTCTTTTATCAGGCCTAGTAATATCAGAGATAAGCTGTGTATAGGTATGAAGATTGATGCCTATAGAGGGGTTACTATTGGAGATTTCTGACCAGTTAATGCTGACATCGCCTAGCATGATTGTTTCATTTTTTATATTGTTTGAGGACCAGGCAAGGATATCCTCAAGTATTGGAATATTGTTGCCTGGGGGAATATATATGACTATAATGCAGAGGTTTTTTTTTGGTTGTTTAGTTTTAGGACGGAAATTAGTAGCTCTGCAGTGGAGAAGGTAGGAATAGTCTGAGTAAGGAATCACTGTGAAGGTGCTAGGGTATAATAGGGCAATGCCTCCTCCTTTTTTATGGTGTCTATCTGTTCTTTGACAGGAATAGTTTGGGGTAAGAAATTCTGTAGCCTTTATATCTGGTTTTAGCCAGGTCTCAGTAGTGGCTGTGAAGTCTGGTTTATAGTGACTTAGCCATGCATGTAGATGGGGGATTTTGTTTCTTATACTTTGAGTATTGATGGTGGTGAAATATAGAGATTTTCTAAGGTTAGGGGCTTGTTGAAATGATTGAGAAGGGCTGGGGTTAGGGTGAATATCACCACTCTGGAGTAGTGTAGGATTGAATGGTTGAAATTTCGGATGGAGAATCCTTTTCAGGTCACATAAATGAATTTGGAGTTGGGTTGATAGGAAGAGTGTTTTGTACAGAGAGGATTGTCAGTTTTGTTTCTAAAAATGAGTCAGCGGCATACAGACTGGACCATATTGCAGAGTAGCTGGAGGGGGTGGTAAAGTGTGTAGATGTTAATAATGTGGGCTTGTGAGGTATATAAGCTGGATGAGGAGAGGAGAGGGTTAGAAGGAAGGAGAAGGAAGTGGTAAGTATTAGGAGAACAATGTTGCCCATGCTGGGCATGGTGTTGGCAGTTGTATATAAAAGGTGAGTTTGTGAGGTGAAGAGAGTAGGTTTAGTGGAACTGGTGTGAGAAATCCAGAAAGGAAAGTAGTATAGAGGTGATGGTGCTTAGATAAGGGTAAGATGGTTTAAGTAAAGGTAGGTAATTAAAGGTAAAATAGAGTGTGAAGAGATGTGGGTATAAGAGATGGGGTTAAATATATTGAGTATATAGAGGGAAGGAGGTGCTAATTGTTAGGGAAGCTAAAAAGAAAAACAAAGCACATTCCAAATAACTGTTCCAAATGCCTCTCTCTTTCCCATCACAACTCCAGCATTTGCTATCTTCCCGAGAATAAAATTATCTGTTTGGGGTATAAAAGTAAGTATGTGGACACTTGCAACCAAAAATCTTAAACCTTCTGAACTTTCGTGTGCACTTGAAGCTAAACAGACAGAAGCATGGAACAAAGCAAAGGGGCCACCCATGGTACAGAATGTAAGGGAGCATGCTTAATTGATGTCCAGTCTGGTGGTAGTGCACAACCGACATTTAGAAATGAATGCTAATAATGTATTACAGGCCAGTGCTGAAGTGCTTCAGCCCTACATGTGTGGTATTTAAGCTCAGGCAAGATACTTGGTACATTTTTAGCAAGCGGCTTGCTACATTTTAATGTAAAGAAACTTTTTCTTTCTCCTTGACGAATGTAGACCTGGCTTACACTTCCTGCTTCCTTGTGAAGAGCATTAGGCAGGTCAGGGAATGAATAGACTTATTTTTTTTTTCTTTCTTTCTTTCTAGAAAAGGAAGAGTTGAGGGGCACTAAAATGTGAAACGGCAGTAGTGCTGAGTACACACGCACACATATGTGTACACACACATTTATATGTAGACACGTTTGTCCGAAGAGAAGTAAAGCAGGAATAACACGAGAGGTTTACATCTGTAATAGGCAAAGAAGGAGAAGCCTGGTATTGGTTAGTGCAATAGGACATAAGCTTAGATGTTAAATGATTCTAGAGCAAACAGGCACATAGAACACATTTACATTGGGCCTGATTCCAAAAACAACTTGCTGTCAGTGTAAATGACCGCTGAAATCTAGCGCCTGATGTAAGCCTGGTTATAGATTGGCCTTACACTGAAGTAAGTCACTTACACTGAGAGCAAGTCTTTTGGAATCAGGGCAGACAAACTGACAGCAACTATTTTTAGAATCTGGCCCATTGTATGTGTATACATATATACATAACTCCTGTATAAGACCGGAATACGTAGATACATTTGGGAATCATTTTACATATACTGAAGTTAAGGATAGTGATAGCTACAATTCATAGGAGTACTTTAATAATCAAGTAAGCATGAACTAATGCCAAGAAAAGCAGTTGAAAGAATACTGTAAGAAGGGCAGATTTGAGCTAAGTAGAAGTTTCAACAGTATAATTGCTTGAATGTAAGTTAATAAGCAAATAAAGTACAAGCAAATTATAGGCATAAGCAGGTATAAGTTCAATGGCACCTTCCAGTCAGACTATCAAGGTATCAGAACCAGGTTAAGCTGGCAGTGCCTAGGCTTTCCAGTATGTCATGGAGAAATCTCTTGATATTTGATAACAAATACAAACTGTGTCAGCATTGTAGTAAACATTGCTTGTTACCACGCTGTCTGAAACTGTGTAATTTAACCCACTAAACAACACAAACTTTTTTGTTTTATGCAGGTCAGATGCTCTAAGTACAAATTATGCGTAAATTATGCTGTTGACTAGATGTGTTTGTATCTGTGCAAAAAAGAAAAAAGCTATCTTTTCATGGTCCTGGGTCAGTTGTGTGTGTTACTGCAGATTTACTTTGCAGATCGGCATTGTAAACTTTAATGGGAGCGGCACTTGGATAGAGGAGAACTGACAACTAATTCTGGAACATTGGCATACCTCTCAACGGTACATATGTTCAAAGAATGTTCAGATTTTTGCTTCATATTTTTGGTCTGTCTCTTGTAAAATTGTAGTTTTCTGGCAAATCATCAAGTCATTGAGGAATGGAGTCAGAAAATAATGACAGATATTTGAATTGCAGACTTCTTACCTCCAGAAAGTGTACATCAATGCAAAACCTGTTCTGTCAACTTTCTAAGTTTGTGACAGCAGTATTTAAAAATTGCCCCTCTTTTTTGGCATTTGTTCCCCCATTATTTTTGGCTTTGTCCAGATTTCTTACTCTGAGGCTGAGAGGTAGGAGTTACAGTGGTCAAATGATTGCTAAGATACTGGTTGGCAATTTATGCTTAAAAGCCAGATGAGATATCAAAGGGACAATCGTCCACATGACTATCTAGTAAAGTGGCTTATGTTTTTTGAGTGAACATAGATGTACTAGTTTATGATGTGGAGAATCTCTTTTGTCAATCCAGATAAGAACTGGGATCTCCACTGCCAATGCAAACAAAGAAACAGGAACAGCTTTATTTACATTGTCATTGGCAAAATCATTTTCTCTTTGATACTAAATTTTCAGATCAGGGTGGGAGGGGGGTGGAACTAAAGCAAGTTGTTGTCTGTGCAAGCTCAAGTCAGCAGTGAAGTCTCCTTGCAAACTGTAGAGAGACATTCACAAAAGATGTACAATCCAACGGTGTGGATATGTGCATAGGTCAAAAACTGCTATTTCAGGCAGAAGAAGCAGTTTTCTTTTTAAGACTTTTGCATTAGAATAACTTGTCATTTTCTCTTTAATTTTGAAGATCTCTGAGTTTGTTAAAAACTCTGAAAGAAGTATGCAGGGAGCTGTTGGAGTAGGCTACGTCAAATCTGAATTTGGTGACATGTGCTTCAGTTATCTGTCCTGTAAGTCTGTAATGACTTTTCCATGTTTTGGTTTGGGCATACAGAATGAGGGGGAGGGGGATATTGCGCATACATATTTATTATAGACTTATATTTCCGTATTTTTTAAATAAATTGCATACATTCTTCAGTTATGTATATTTTAAGTTTGTTCAATGTAGTTTGTTGCATGGGGTTAATTCTTAATGTTATTTGCCTATTGAATTGGCATTAGGCTAACAGTTAGATTTTTTTTCCAAATTTAAGCCTTGTTTTTGTGGTTGATTTTAACATGCAGCTTAGGGAAATATAAAGGTTATATGTAGGATTTACTCCTCACCTAAACTATACTCAGTGTTGTGCTAATTACTTATAAAAGTAATAAGTTATTATTACTTTTCTAACAAAGTAATGTATTACTATTACTACTTAATAACTAAAATAACTAGTTACTGTTCAGTTACTTTTACGTAAGTATAGTTTATCAATTTTCATATTCAAATTTACTCACACAGTACTTGTGTGTGAGGAATACATGCTTACTAAATACGAGTGTATTAAAGTTGTATGGACAGTGTTACAATAATGATGAATAGCATTTTACAGTTTACAAAGCCCCACAGACTAGTCTTTATAGTCAGAGTCACAATTTAATACTTAAATCAAAGTATGCACAACCAGCAAGACAAGACCCATAACAAGTTACAACCCATCAAATTTTCAACAACGTATATTAGGCTAATCTGCTAAAACTAATACTGAGGACGCAAAAATGCTTACAAAAAACATCATGTAGATCTAAAAAGACTTAACGCAACAAAGTCAACCAAAATATCACTTTATATAATTATTCACAATGACTACACATTTCTGTTGGCTCAAAGAAGGAACAACTTTTCAAAGTGTTCATTGGCGAGTCTATTTCTTCTTGCAGTCAGCACTTGTCCACCAAGACAGAATAGACATTCAAAGGGTGCACTAGATGGCAGAGCTGTATTAGTGCTCAGAAATATCTTCTTGACTATAGGGTAACTGTTGAGAGGAGACATTTCTCTGGAAGGGTCAGCCAGATGCATGTCCATCTGAGAAGATATGCTGACATTGGCTGGCTCTTTGAAGCTGAAAAAGCTGTCTTCGGTAGTTAATGCAGAAGATTCAGATGACCCACGTGCAGGTTCATCCGTTTCTGCATGGCATCAAGGAGCAGAGCTTTGCCTCTGAGTTTCTGCTCCTCACTGTCCATTCAACGCAAATGGAACTGTGGATGCACTATGCTAGCCAGAATGAGCTCTTCACACTCCAGAAGGTGATCGAACCGAGCCTCAATGCCTTTAAGAAGAGCATCAACTAGCAGCACAACAGACTTTGGACAACTTGTTTTTCAGGCACGTAATGGTGGGGATCAGGATTCTCATGAAGCTTTTCAGCTCTGATTGCAGGATGTTGAGAGCCATTGCCATGGGCTGCATTGCTTGCACAAACTCTGCAACAAAGGTAATTTCTGCAGGCCTGAAGATGGCAATTCCAGTTTGCTCACATATTTCATTCAGCAAGCCTTCACTCTTGAGTTGCAATGAGGTCAATTCTCTCCATCGTGTAGAAGGTGGAATTCCATTGTGTCACATTGGGAATAATCAGTGCCAGATTACACTTATTTCGAACCATCTCAGCAGCTTGGGTGCTGTGACATGCCTTGTTCCAAGCTGTATAGCATTTGGCCAGGGTGCTTCGCATGATCTTTTTATGCTGTGCATCATTACAAGCAGATTCAGCATCTTGCATGGCAACTAGATTCAATGTGTGTGCTGCACGTCTCAGATGGGGAGGCAGTGAATGTGTGTTCTCGCTTTGCTCTGACTGACTCCGCATGGCTGTCATGCTGTTGTAAATCACTTCACCATCATTATCCTCATCTTAGGACAGAATGCTTGTAGTCTCAGATCTCTCACATTCAGAGAAGACAATGAAAGCCTTTACAAAATTTCTGCCATTGTCCGTAATTGTTGCACACACCTTTTGATCTATCCTCTACTTGATGGGAATGCTCCCAAGAGTTGATATGAGGTCATATGTATGCCTCCCCTGTAATCTGCAGCATGACAAAGAAGCTGACTTTCTTTGAAGTGTGTCACAGTCGATCCAGTGGGCAGTGGCACCAAAGAAACTACAATTCTGATGGGTCCAATTGTCAGCCATAGTGTGCTGCATACGGTCAACATTCATACTAGAAGAAACTGCAACCATGTTCATCTCATTCGTAAGCATATTTGCGTACTTTTGTATAAGATCATATATCTGACAAATCTCTATGGTTAAAAGTTAAATCACGGTCTCACTGCATCATTAACACCACACACAAGATTGTCTTTTATCAACTTATCTCTCAGATCACCAAATCTGCACATTTTTGCCTTGTTTCTCAAGTCAGTTATATATGCTACAAAACTTTCACCAGGCTTTTGATCTCTTGTGTAAAGTAGTGCCTTTCCATTGTAATATTCATTTGAGGGTTGCATATTTCTCTAAATTTACGTTTTAAGCACTCGAGTCTTCCCGCGTTTTAGCCTGTACAATAATATGGCAGTCTTCCCCTTCTCTGTGTAAGCAGCAGGTGCATACACAAGTGAATGTTCTCTCTCAATGGCTTCTGACCCAGCTAAACTGAGCAGAGTAAATGCTTCTGTATGTGCGTCTTTGTCAGAAAAAGCAGCCTGTATGAAAATATCATATTCTTGCTCAAGCACACTCCAATTTTCAGCAATATTATTGTCAAACACAAGTGGATCAGGACTGTGAAATCCCTCTGCCAGGTACTTGTAATCATATTCAGCCGCACAACAGACTCTTTGAAATAACTGTACTCTTTGAAAAGACTGTACTGTGATACTGCACACACTGCCAAAACTTTGCACACTTTAGATACTTTGGATACCTTTAGTTAATATGAAAAAGTAGTGCACTGCAAAAAATTACAGTTGTTTTCTTTTTTTTTTTGAACATTTTATATGATTCGGATATTGTTTCAAATGTTTTTGTAATTATTTCAAGTACTTTTTTCAATATGTCGTAATTTTGAAAATTTTGTTTATTCAGAAGTTGGTTTGGAATGCTTCACTTTATATTCATTGAGGGAAAAATCATTTAAATGAGTTTAAGAACCTGGAAGTATTTTCTGACCTGTTTGCGAGTCGCTTGAGCCACTCTTGTATATTCCTCCATTTCTGAGTGAGCGCTTCATGGTTTTAAGAAATTTTGACTTCAGATCCCATGCTGACAACATGTCACTCATCTTGTGTATTCAAATAACATGATGAGGCTTGGGTGTTCATTTAAGATATTTATTGCACAGAAACGCATCAGGATGGATGACTGGAACATAAAACTTAAACGAAGTAGCTAACTGACTTACTGCTACACATACATGCTTTCACTCCAGCTGCTTACACAAAATGGCACTCTGCTTGCACATGCTCAGTACTTTTTTGCATGTGCCCATGAACTACAGTGGCTTTAAAATACAAGACCCACACTATGATCTACACTCCCTGAGTTTGAGTGGGTTTCCTCAGGGTGTTCCAGTTTCCACCCACATTCCCAAGACATGCTGCAGGTAGATTAGACATTCTAAATTGGCCTTAGGTGTGAGTGTGTGAATGCATGTGCCTTCTGAAGAAGGTTGGGCTCTTGGCTGGCAACTAAACAATGTAAAACTCCACTGCCACTTGTTCTGCAGACTGATGATCCACTGTGGTGATCCCTAACGGGCACAGCCAAAAGGAGAAGAAGAAGACTAGTCTTTATAGCTAGAGAGTCACAGATAATAATTAAACTAAACCAGCCAGCAACACAAGACCTATAAAAACCTTTCACATTTTGTCTATTTTTAGCAACTAAAAATCGAAACCCGAAAAGAATTTTAAATAGAACATAAAAAATTTTCAAGTCAAAAGCTGGTTGATCATAGATCCACTTGAAGAGTCCTGCTTGGTGCAGTGGGTTGGGGCATCAGGTGCTCAACTGATGAGTGATGAGTTTGATTCTGACTGATGGTGGTATGGAGAGCCAATGCCATTTATTATACAGCTAGTAAGGATATAATCTCTAGCAGACTAAAATTGTCCCGGTGTTAGGGGATGTTTTAGTGGGTGAGAGCTCCACAGTACCGGGCAGGGCTCGAGTCTGGTCATCATTAGCTTTCACCTCCTTGCAGTGCTAAAAATAATGAAGTAAGCTTTGCTCCAGACTAATTGTAATGATCTATTATGAATGCTATGTGCTATGAGTTGTGCCAACATTATGTTGTAATTTGTTATCCAAATCGCCACTTCAAAGTGTCTATTACTTCCTAACATCTGATTACTATCCATACTGTATAGGGACCCCAGAAGTTTTACATCACTCTTTAGGAGGCTATATCACCCACGGTGAGAACCACTGATTTAAGCAAAAGTAACTCAAAAGTAGCTCACATTTAAGTTACTAATTTCCAAAAAAGTAATATATTACTATTACTAGTTACTATTTTGAAAAAAATAATTAGTTATATTACTAGTTACTAAAAATTTTAATATATTATAGAAATATATTACATTTTGTAATATGTTACTGCCATCACCGACTATACCAAGAAATTGAGGTATATAAGGCTCCTTTGTAAGACAGGAGCAACTCGGATAGTCTTTGAGGCTTTCTGTATTCCTCCCTATGTCTCTAGATTAAACTGCAAATTTTAATATAAAATTACATTAACTGTTCTCCAAAACAATTATATGGTGAAAACAAAGGCTGTGAATTTGGCAGAAATTTTTTTAAGAGACAGAGAAAACCAAGTTTTCCACGATTTTTACATGCTGTTTTAACATTGTTATAATTTGTATCCCGATTGTATTTTAATAGTACCATTTGTCTAATGTTTGAAAAAAGAGAGGTAATGTTTTTTGAAACCTTATTTTAAAAGACTACGTAGTTAACTTGTGTAATGTGTTGGGGGGGGGGGGGTTGCAGAAGTGCAGCATGTGTGTCTAAAACAGGCACCAGCCAAAACTGGTGCTCATGACATACAAGTTTCAGAAATAGTTGATAAGTATCCTTGGTGTTGCAGCCCTGGTAAACTGTCTTGCAGTTCTCATATGGTGTAATTAGCTGGGCTTAAAATGGCTCATAAAGGCAGCTAGTCTAGTACTACCTTTCTTTCCACTCCACTAACTACCTTGATTATAGCAAGCTCAGATGCTCATAAGCCAGTACTTATTATACAGCACAAACTGCTTCTTCTTGTAACATTTGTTAATGTCTGGTATGCACTTCACAGATAGATTCTAGTTGTCTACTGATGTACTATGTTCTTCATCTGTAAATATGTTGTAAGTAATTGCTATGTAAATTGTTATTCACTATGTAATCCAATGTGTATACTGTCTGTTTTATTTTAACTGTGGAGCTTTTCTCCCCGGGCCTCCGCTGGAAATGGATCTACGTCCAGTCTGACACTCCCGGTCAACAAATTTAAATAAATAAATAAATAAATTCTAACCTAGGAACCTATGGACATACCTATTTTTGGAGGTGCTTTCGTATTTTCAGGCTTGATTTACAATTCCATATGATTTCCTGATGCCCTTCCTTTACACACACACACACACACACACACACACACACACACACACGTACAGAGATACTATATTATACGTATTATGTTAAGAATTTTATGGTGTTTTGTCTAGACAACATATTACAGTCGTATGATCAGTAACAGCCAAAGTCAATGTGAATCACCCAAAAAGCGGTGGTTAAAACGGCTGAAAACCCAAAGATCAGAGGCATTTGCTTCTCACACAGACCGGGATTTTTTTACATGATTATCTGTTAATTCCACTAAAATAGTCTCTGTATTACCTGTGTGTATTGTACCCGACTTTTTCAAATGTTCTGAAAGAAGAAAGTAAATGACAGGAAGAATTTTTGATTAGCGGAGAAGTAGATACAGTCATTAATTGTTTGAATTGAAGCCGATACTACAGCAAAACTAATTATTAGTTAAGTGTACATATTTATGTAGAGGGAAGTCCCTATGTTGTTTACGAACTTTTAGGAGTTATGGCTTATGTTTGAATACAAGAACAAAGTGGAAGAATATGTGTTGGAGGTGTAGATTATCTTTTGGCTGTAAACGGGAACACTTGTATGTAGCTTTGCCCCCCCAGTGACAGCTGTCTGCTGTTTCTTTTTTCTTTTCTTCTTTCCACTGCAAAAGCTGTATTCATACTTCTAAGCTACAGCAAAACTAAACCGAGCATGCTAGACACCCCCTTCAGTGTAGTCAAGCTTGTTACTTGATGATTGTCATTTTGTTTTGCCTTTCTGTGTGCACTGCCTGTAAATCACTAGTAAATAATGTATCAAAGTTGTATGTTTACGTATGAAATGTGACCTGGGTCATGCATGAAAAGGTCCGTTGTAGACTGTGCACTCCGTCAGTTACCAAAATTAAACAAATAGGTAATGTTCGCACTCTCTATGCTTTACCCATCAGAGTGCTCTGTTTGTTGAAAGCACTGGTGTTTATTTTTTATATAAAATTGTCATAAATTTATATTTGTTTTTCTGCACCCCAAGACTAAACCACCCACCTGGGATCCCTGTGACACATCCTCAGGAGGAAAAGTACATTATGGTGTGTGTGTCTTGGGGGGGGGGGGGGTCAGATGTAACACTACTATTTTATGAGGTAATGTTAATCCCTTAACTAGTGAAGAGCATACATCCCAAAAGTATCTGTTAATCGAGCACCTCTTACAGGATAAGAAATGACAGAATTATCCATGCTGTTTGTAATATATAAAGTTGTCTGACTTGCACTGTAATGGACTGAGTTCCCCTGATGCTCCCCTGTGTAACCATAACAGCTGACAAGCTCACTTAGGCTACAAACTTAAGAGCTTTCATGCTAGAACAGAAGACGTCACTTTTACAGACATGCTTATTTGGTGTGTCATAGAAGGAATGTGAATCAGTTTCTGATAAAAAACTTCTTTCATCTTTTTAAAATGTGGTCAGCTTTTTGAGATTTGTTCATTTCTTATGAAACATGTAACTATTTCTGTGGTTTTGATTATTACACTGGACTTTTCACAGTTTGTAAATCACACTCAGGACTGCCAGAAGTGATCCCAGTGTGATGCTCAGATAGACATTTGGCAAAGCTTTTGAATGGTTTTAGATTTGTGCTATATATTAACTTCCATTTATTGAGTGGCTGAAATGTGAGACTGCTTTATTTATTTATTTCTTTTTTTTATCCTAAACTAGCTTTACACATGGACCTGGTATTTGTTTGCACAGATAAACAGCTGTACTTCATAACTGTATTCTTTTAGTGTTTTATGTCCGATTCTTTTTTTTTTTTTTTTTGCTTAATCTGTGTGTGGGTGTAAATCTTTACATTATTAGTAAGTGAATTTTCAACATTACAAAATATTTTAATTTGCATATCAATTATACACCTAATTGTATACAAAATGCATAGTCTAGAACTAGCTTCATGTATGAAAGCAAAATGCAGGAAACAACTGTGTAATTCTTGTACCTTTTACACTTCAACACTGATCCATAGCACATTGAACTGTGAGTTTTTGTTGCATGTCAGATGATTTTATTGAAATTGGTTATGTGCCTTAGAATTTAAGTAGGATACTTTTAGCAAAAGCAAGGAAAGTATCCCTAACAGATATCACTCTCAGCACACTTCTGGGTTTAGTCAAATCAATGTGGTCATTGACAGTGGTATGTATTCTGCCCAGTTTAACAAAATTGCGGTGCAGTGTGTAGATCAGAGTTTGTGTTGTACCTTTAAGAGCCATTCCAGTCAGTGAGCACGTGCATACAAGTACTGAGTACATGCAAGCAAGAGTGCCATTTTGAGTGTGCAGCCAGAGTAAAAGCATGCATGTGTGTAGCAGTCAGTCAGTTCATTAAGTTTAATGTTCCAGTCATTCATCCTGCTATGTTTGTGCGTAATAAACTACGTAAATGAACACCCAGCCTCATCGTCTTATTTGAATACACAAGACAAGTAACATGTTGCCAGAAGCGGCATGTTTTAAACATCGTGGTGCCAGAAATAGGTCCAAAGCAAAACTTCTTCAAGACCACAATGCCCGCAGTTATGATTGGAGGAATATACAGGAGTGAATCATCCCTGCTCAATTGAGTCTATGTTAAATGTTCGAACATCTAAAATGTCGTACGTTACATGGTTGAGACCAAATGTTCGAGAT
Source organism: Protopterus annectens (assembly GCF_019279795.1). NCBI lineage: Eukaryota > Metazoa > Chordata > Ceratodontiformes > Protopteridae > Protopterus > Protopterus annectens. Next base: position 282,338,438 of record NC_056747.1, read on the forward strand.
TTGGATGTTCGAACATAAAAAAAAAAAAAAAAACAAAACACAGAAAAAAACACTTTAACAGTGTAGGCAAGCCCCCCACCCCCTACTTAAATATACCAACTCTGAGACCGCACTTCAGTGCAGAAAAGGGAAATTCTCCCTATCTGCACCTTGCGGTGCCGTTAAAAGTCTATCTTCGAGCACTCAAAATTTCGAACGTTTGGTCTCAACCATGTAACATTCTAAATGTTGAGCGTTCGAAGATTTGACAGGTACCCGCTCAAACGACTCACAAACAGGTCAGAAAGAAAAATCCAGGTACTAAAACTCATTCAAATGATTTTTTACTCAACGAATATAAAACAAAAGCATTCAAAATGACTTTCTAATTAAACAAAATGTTCAAATGTTTACAGTATATTGATCAAAATACTCGAAAAGCTTACAAAAGTGCTTGAAATAACTTCTGAATCGCATAAAATGTATTAAAAAAAAAAAGGGAAAACTGCCATTTTTTTTTTGCTATATGCTTCTTTTTTGTAGTAACTAAAGCTATTCTAGATGTCCAAGGTGTAAAAAATGTTTGCAGGTTTGTGCAGTATTACAGACAGTACAGTTATTTTGCAAAATAGTCATTTTGAAGAGACTGTTGTGCAGTTAAATATTTTTCGAGTACCTGGTATGTGTGTGTGCATTTGAACGCAATTACCATAGTATTTTATTGGCATAGCAGAAGGATTTTGCAGACCTGCTCCACTTGTATTTAATAATAATATTGCTGAAAACTTGAGAATGGTTGAGCAAGAATATGATATTTTTATACAGGCTGCTTTTTCTGACAAAGACCACAATGTTGTTGTGTCTTTCAGCTTTAGGGGGTTAGGGGTTGGGTTAGACCCGGTTAGGGGTCGCCACAGCGGAACTCCGGTCCACTAATGATTGGCAGTAGATTTTTACGTGCCGAGTTGCCAGCTCTGATGCACAACCTTCAACGAAGGTACACCCATTCACATATGTCTGCACACAGAAGACGCTCTAGCTGAGAATCGAACAGGACAGCGTCTTACTGTGAGGCGACAACGCTACCGCAGCACCACCACCGCAGTAGCATTTATTCTGCTTAATTTATCTGGTTCAGAAGCCATTGAAAGGGAGTGTTCATTTGTGTATTCCCCAGCTGTGTATTTAGGGGAGGGGGAAGACCGCCATATTGTGGTAACGTCTGAAACAAGGGAAGATCCTGAGTGCTTAAAACGTAAATTTAGAGAAATGTGTAACCCCCAAACAAATGTTACAATAGAAAGGCACATATTTTACACAAGGGATCAAAAGCCTGGTGAAACTTTTGCAGCATATATAACTGACTTGAGAAATAAGGCAAAAACATGCATATTTGGTGATTTAAGAGATGAGTTGATAAAAGACAGGCTTGCGTGTGATACTAAAGATGATGCAGTGAGAACGATTTTGCTTTGAGACAGTGATTTAACTTTGAATAAGGCCATAGAGATTTGTCAGACATATGACCTCACAGACAATCGCACAAATATGCTTTCAAATGTGAAAAGCATGCTTGCAGTGCCTTCCAGTGCTAATGTTGATAGTATGCAGCACACGTTTAAAAGTTACAGGCCTAAAGGCAGGATTGCTTCAGTGAAACCCTGAGCCTTTCTAGCAAATTCCAGGGCAGCTGCAGTAAAATCCAGAGCATGCTAAGTGAAGCAAAAGGGTGAGTTAGCAAAACCTGTGGCAGGCCTCGTAGTCAACTGTTGTAATTGTGGAGGTAGCCATGAGCCCAAAAGTGGGAAGTGCTTAGCTTTTGGTCAGCAGTGCCATACATGTAATAAGTGGAATCATTTCAAAAGGTTTTGTAAATCTAAAGGGGCACATTCTTTTATTAAAAAAGAGCATTCAAAGAGGCAAGTTGACCAACTAGAAAGCTGTGACCCTACTTTTTATGTTGATGATGTGTCACTGTGAAACAGTCAATACAGTAGAGTTGTGGGTAAAGAATTAAGTATTTTATACTGTTCTCATTAATGGGAGACATGTAGAGTTCAGAGATGATAATGGTTCAAAGTGCAATGTTATGTCAGCAGAAATGTTTGGCAAAGTAGGAGCTAGTAAGAAGCTTGATCTGGCAAAGTGTGTGAAGCTTGTTGCTTATGGTGGTGAAGAAATTCAAATTGAAGGCTCAGTGGTGCTTTTATGTTACTCTGCTGGGAACAGCTATGACATGCAATTTCACATACTCAAGATACATGTACAGTCATTGTTAGGCCTCAAAGACAGTTTGAAAATGGGGCTGCTTTTATTTAATGCAGAAGTCCACCATATAAGCATGTGTAAAACCAAGAATTTCAGACAAACTATTTTTTCTGACTATGCTGATCTTTTGAAGACAAGTTAGGCAAACCCCCAGTTGTGTACTTCATGAAGTTAGACCATGAGATAAGCCCAGTTATCAAACCAGCAGGGAAAGTTACAGTAACCATGCAAAGCAGAGTCAAAGCTAAGCTAGACAGAATGGTGCATCTAGGAGTAATTTGTCCAGCTGAAGAACCAACTAAATGGGTATCTTCCATGTTGGTGGTTCATAAGAAAAGCTCAGATGATATTAGAATGTGTATTGATTCAACATATTTGAACAAAGCACTAAAATGACCTCATCATCCAATGACCTCATCATCCAATGCGTACAGTCGAAGAAGATGCTGCTCTTATGCCATATGCCAATGTTTTTTTCTGTCTTAGATTTTGTTTGACCAAAAATCTTCATTGCTAACCACTTTCAGTGCACCATTTGAATGGTGTAGATTTCTGAGAATGCCATTTGGGATAAATTCTGCCAGTGAAGTCTTTCAATGTGTGATGGAGCAAATTTTTTTCTGGTTATCCATGTGCTATAATAGTAGATAATCTTGTAGGAGGCAATGGTGAAGTCAAACATTATAGAAACCTCAGGAAAGTTCTGGAATATGCTGTTGAAGTGAATCTTAAGTTACATCCTCTGAAATGCAAGTTCAGGCTACAAGAAGTTACTCCTGAAACTGTCGGCGAAAATCCTGATGAAGAGCAGTCCCCAGTGACTGTCCCTGTTGCTAAACTCAGTTCTAATTATTATATTACAAGGTCAAATCGTGTCTCAAGACCTAATCTCAAATACGCAGCAACCTGGACATGATTGTTTTGTATATATCTGTATAATTTGCATACTTATCTTACTTTCATTGCGGGACAGTATAGTCAAAGAGGGAGGATGTAGCTCAGAGTGTGTGTTGTCCCTTTAAGAGGAATTCCAGTCGGTGAGCACATGCATATAAGTACTTAGCACGTGCAAACAACAGTGCCATTTTGAATGAGCAGCCAAAGTGAAAGCATGTATGTGTGCAGCAGTCAGTGTGCCAAGTTTAATGTTCCAGTCATTCATCCTGATATGTTTGTGTGTAATAAACTACTTAAACACCCAGCCTCGTCATCTTATTTGAATACACAAGACAAGTGACGCAGTGCACTTCCAGCACAAGCCACGATTCCCACAGCTTGCATCATAGATGTTTTTCCTGGGTTAAGGGCTGTGCTTATCGCTAATGTGCCCTGCCTGTTTGCTGCTGTTCGTAGTATCTCTATCATCTGTTAGTGGTTGCCACAAGAAAACGACCATGTAATCACTGCCAAAAGAAAAATTACATTTTAAAGTTACTTAGCATTGTGTCCATGATGCAACCAGAAACCGAAGCAAGATTGTTTGCCCTTTGTCCTTAAATGGAATTCCTTATCAAGGCACACGTAGCTTTCTTGACCACATGCTGCCTTGCTGAAATGAAATTTAGGCAGTATCAGAAGAAGATTTTACTTGAAGAAGCTTTTGGAGAAAGCCCAGTTAGAGGACAGATGACGTGGGACTGAAAAATAGAAAATGAGTGTACACCTCCAGGCCTGACTTCGTCTGCTTTGCCTTTAGAGGATTTGATGGCAGTAATTGTCTCCTGCAATCTTTTCAGATATTTCATCTGTTCTGTTAAGGGATTAGCTTCATGGCCACATAACTGTCAAGGATGCACTGAAGTAGTAACTCAGATGTCTTGCACTGCTAAAACTATTTGCCACACACCTTGGAATTGTGTGTGGGTTGTTTGTTGGCTCAGATGTGTATTGACCTATGACTACAGTATAAAGGAGTTCTCCCGTACCTGTACCTCTCCAATAAATTTATAACCTCTTACTTGCCAGTATAACAAATCTCTTTGGACAGTCTTGCACCCCTACCACTGACGGAATTTGATAAATGTCTTGACCTACTGAATTTCTATTAAAAATGTTTTCATTTATCCATCAGTTTGTAATTATCTGTTTAGTGTTAGCATTCCTGTAATTCTACTTGTGGTTGCCCACATTAAGTGGAATGTCACCGAAGTGTAGAAAACTATCTTTTTGAATGTACCAAGTACACTTATGTTAATTAAAGCTTTTCCTACTCAGCTGCCTAAGCCCAGATCTTTTTAGAAAGACACTGGGAGAAGCACAATCCCAGCATTAATAGTGCTATTTTGTTTCACTATCACCCAAAACTAGATCACCTGACCGTCAGGCATGCACAGAAGTAGCATCTTGGATGACTTTCTTTGCTAACACTGCCTGTCAACACACACCTTGGATTTGTGTGTGCAGTGAGTTGGCTCAGATCCGTGTTGACCTATGACTAAGTACCTACCCTGATGTTCATCGTGTTACACTGCTGCAGTCATTACACTTGGGTTATCCTGCCGTCAGGCGGCCCTGCAGTCAGGCAGAGTTCCAAAGTCTTCGTCCGGCATCAGTTGTTGTTGCCTCCTCCCTGACATCAGTGCGACAGGGGTATACAAGATGCAGCCGATGCCATTTTCTCAGGTCTTTCTTGCCACGCAGTGCCCAAAGCAAAAGCAGTTCACAAGTGCCGGTCGGCCGTCTCCTGAGATTTTCATTCTGAATCCAGAACCAAAGTCTTCTACAAAGCTAAGTACCCCGTTGGGGAAACTTTTTCTTGCCTCAGACCGATGTCAGTAAAAGTTAATAACTGTATTTCTTGTGGGAAGCAAATACCTCATAAGGATTTTCATTCCTATTGTATCCCATGCTTAGGCCCTGACCACAATGTTATGGGTTGTCGGTTTTGTGCTAGGTTTAACAAGCGCACTATTAAATGTCTGTTTGATTTTGCCCGACATTATTTTGGCAGAAAATTCAATTATAACATGCCGTCAGAACTTCCGACGACCAGAATACACAAAAAGTGCAAGGACAAGGATATGCATCCGAGGCCCAAAACTGACTATGAAGCCTCTTCTAGGCCAGTCACCGGTTCTCCAGTTTTCAGCGAGGCGCCTTCGCAGCCCCTGACAACCGCTTCTGTAGAACCACAAGCCGCCTCTGACTCCCATGTGGAGATGGCTGGGCCTTCGGACGCACAAGCTCTTCAGCCTACCGAGACTAACCTTTCAGAGGGATCCGGAGCAGCTGAGCAACTCACAGCTACAGAGGGTAACTTCAGACCTACTCAGTTAAGCATTAAACCCTCAGCTAAGTCTAAGCCTCCTTTAAAGTCAAAGAAACAATTACGGCATTCTCCAGGATAGGCCTCCATGCCTAAGAAACAAATGCTCAAAATGGCCGAAGACCTAATTACTCTGATCAGGGGGTCCCATCCCCCTCCTGATAAAAGGCCTAGACAGGATGCTCACCCGACCAGGTGTCCATCTCTTCTGATTCATCCTCAGGCCTAGGTTACCCTTTACCCCCTTATGAGGATTCTGATGCTGAGGAATCAATTCCATCAGCCTCACCGCCTGAGGACTACTCCTTTGGAGAATCCCTACATACCATGAGGGAGTATTTCCACTGGGAAGGCCAGGATTACTCAGAATCCAAGAAAAGGCTCAGAGACTTCCTATTATTACCTCAGCACAGACTCCTTACTATTCCACCAGTGTTAGATATTGTGAATGATGTTTATACTGAATCCAGCTTAAATCCTGATTCCTTACCTGCAGCCCCTGTTAAACCTGACAGATACTACAGAGTCCCTGACTCACATAAATTTCTGTATAAAAGCCCAGTCGCTGACCCTGAAACTATTTCTCATGGACCCAAAGGAGTTAAGGCCTCATCAGCCAAGAATCCAGTTCCCTCTGACAGAGATTCCAGAGCATTAGACAGATGGGGAAAGAAAGTATATACGTCTGCAACTTTAGCAATGAGAGCCTTAAGTTGCCAGTTTCACATGCTAAAATATCAGCAATTTTTACTGTCTCAGTTAAAACAAAAAATGCTTCCAGAATCAGATCCTCCTAATTTTAAAGAAATGCAGGATTTATTGCATGCAGCTGAACAAGTGGGAAAACATATTTTGCAATGTGGCTCTGATTCTCTAGAGGCCTCCTGCAGAGCAGTGTTACAGACTGTCATTAGAAGACATGCTTGGTTAAAAGAACATACGTTACCAGATCATGTTAAAACAAAATTATTGGATGCAACTTTGCAGCAGGATGTGTTATTTGGATTTAAGGCAGAAGAGGTATTAAAGAAAAATGGAGGATAAGGCAAAATCTATGCAAATGGTGAAGGATTTCTTACAGGTTCAGCCTCCTAGATTTAGCAGAAACTGGCCAGCTAAGAATTGGTCCTTTCCAATTACAGACAGACCTCAAAGGGGAAGATACAGACGTCCAAGAGGTAGAGGTCAAACACAAGATCCTTACAGGCCTCGACAATGGGTTGCATCAGCCAGAAAGCAGGGGAAGACAGGCCACAACCATATAAAGAGCAGCTCCAATGACTTCCCACTACAGATGCCAAACAAATCCTTATTGGCAGCCCCCTTGGGAGGAAAACTGGCACTCTTCTTCCACAATTGGCAAATGATTACCAAAGACAAATGGGTTCCCAACATTGTATTTCAAGGTTACAGGCTCCACTATCACACTCTACCAAGGTTAAAAGGAATGCCAAATCTGCCACCAAATCAATGGGCAGAGGCTCAAAAACAAATTACAGCACTCATGGATATGAGAGCTATTCAAAAGGAACCATCACAGGAGCAAGGACAAGGATTTTATTCAAGACTCTTTCTGGTACCCAGAAAGGACAAAGCCTGGAGGCCCATTCTGGATCTTTCATCTCTAAACACTTACCTGGATGTTCCGAAATTCAAAGTGTTGACATTACAGCAGCTTCTTCCCATGCTGGGCAAGAAAGCTTGGCTCGTGACTGTGGATCTCAAAGAGGCATACCTGCATGTCCCTATCAGACAAAACTGCAGAAGATACCTCAGATTCATAGCTAGTTCAATGCACTACCAATTCTCTGCACTGCCCTTTGGCTTATCTACTGCGTCCAGGGTCTTCACAAAGTGCCTGGCACCAGTAATTGCATTTTGCAGACAGAAAGGAATTCAAATTTATCCGTACCTGGATGACTGCCTGATTCAAGCAGAGAGCAAGGACATTCTTCTGCAGCATCTGGCATTTGTAAAAAAGTTAAGTTGCCTAGGGTACACAATAAATGAAAAGAAATCAAAACTAGTGCCCTCGCAAGAGATTATATTCCTGGGTGCCAGCTTGAACACAACAGCCCAGATGGCTTATCTCACACCAGACAAACAAGGACAACTGACTCAATACTTTCAATTGATGGCAACAAAGACCCAGCTCCCTGCAAGAAAAATTCTGCAGGCCTTGGGTTACATGGCATCCTGCATACTACTAATTCCATATGCCAGACTGCATATGAGGAAACTACAATGGTACCTAAAGAATGTATGGTCTCAACACTGTCAAAGTTTGGAAACAGTTATACCAGTAATCCCTTGCCTTCAACAGGAGTTTCAGTGGTGGGCTCAAGCTTGTCACCTCAACAAGGGACAACCTTGTACACAACCCACAGCCAGGCAAACACTGACAACGGATGCATCGAATTATGCCTGGGGAGCACACATGGCAGGCAAATGTATTCAAGGCAGGTGGACCGGAGAACAAAGGCATCTTCACATCAATCAAAAAGAGATGCTAGCTGTACAAAATGCACTTGTAGCTTTCAAGGACCTGCTGCATCCAGGACAACTACTACTAAAGACGGACAACACCACAGTTATGTGGTACATAAACAAGCAAGGGGGCACTCACTCCTAGCCCCTATGCAGACAAGCTATGACCTTATGGAACACAGCTATAAACCTTCAAGTTCATCTGCAAGCACAATTCCTGCCAGGAGAGAAAAACACACTGGCAGACGACTTAAGCAGAAACATCATGGATCCCCACGAATGGGAGTTGAATCCACAAATATTCAGAATGATAACACAGAAGTGGTGGAGCCCAGACATAGATCTGTTTGCATCCCCAATAAACTGCCAGCTACAAAAATTCTGCACAAGGAGTTGCCATCCACAAGCATGGAAAGTGGATGCCCTCTCATTCAGCTGGAAGAACCTACAAGTATATGCTTTCCCACCACTACCTCTCCTGCCAACGGCACTCATAAAAGCCAGGCAGGAAGAGCCAAAGATGATCCTGATTGCACCAGACTGGCCACGCCAGCACTGGTACCCAATCTTAAGGAGCTTAGTACAAGAACCACCCTGGATTTTGCCTCAAATCCCACATCTGCTGACTCAGCACAACAAACAAAAACTACACAGCCAGCTAAAGATCTTAAACCTAGCTGCATGGAAGATTCCTTAGTCAAGCAATCAATGCCTCTCTCCAAAGCTGTTATGGATGTCATTCTGGAGACCAGAAGGCCTAGTACCAGGAAAGCCTATTCGGATAAATGGAAGAGATTCTGTGCCTGGAACCAAGCTCACAGCCTTGACCCTCTTGTCCCAAACATTCCTCAGATACTACAATACTTAACTGAGATGCTGGACAAAGGACTTTCCTCATTTTCCACCAGGACAGGGTGTCTTTACTAACTAACCTTACTTTTATGCCAAAGGTGGTATCCAGTATGGCTCTAAACCAAGCTATTCACCTGCCAACTTTTTATCCTAAACCACATAATAAAGGAGAGAGGCTACTGTACTCTTTGGACATTCACAGGCAGTTACGCTTCTACTTGGACAAAACCAAAGCTTTCAGAAACTCTGAGCAATTATTGGTAGCATATGCTGCAGGAACACAGGGAAAAGCCATTTCAAAACAGACTATTTCAAAATGGATAGGACATTGTATACGTTTCTGCTACACATACCTGTACCTAGCAGCATTAGATCTCACTCCACCAGGGCAACAGCCACTTCAACTGCCTACCTCAGAGGAGTACCTACCAAGGATATTTTGGAAGCAGCAACTTGGAGTTCTGTACACACTTTCACCAAGCATTACTATCTACCTCTATACTCTAAATCCAGAGCTGGCTTCACCACTGCAGTGCTGCAGGGCCTTATAGCCACCCCAAATGCCTTATAGGACCAGCCACCCTTCCTCAGCTTTGGGATTCTACCCAAGTGTAATGACTGCAGCAGTGTAACACGATGAACATAGTGCAGTTTTGTACCTACCATAAATGTAGATGTTCGAGTGTAGACACTGCTGCAGTCCAGGTTACCCTCCCACCTTCCCCTCTTACTGGCTGGTATGTACCTATGTCTTCTACTCTTACTACCTATTGGGGAGTATTTGCTGGTAGCTGTAAGTTGTTTTTTGCTTTTCTTATGTATGTTTTATTAGCAATTGGAATTGCCTACATATTTAGAGGCACCTGACATCTGGGGCAAGAAAAACTGAAGAAAATGGCGTCGGCTGCATCTTGTATACCCCTGTCGCACTGATGTCAGGGAGGAGGTGACAGCAACCGACGCCAGACCAAGGCTTTGGAACTCTGGCCGATTGCGGGACCGCCTGACGGCAGGATAACCCCAAGTGTAATGACTGCAGCAGTGTCTACACTCGAACATCTACATTTATGGTAGGTACAAAACTGTACTATAATATGAAGTCCATGTTGTAAATTATAACCACAGCTAAATATTTTAAAGACTTGTCTACTGCCACAGTTTTCTGCCATCCATTCTTAGCCAGATCTCTTCTGAATTGCACCGTGGAACTGCTCAGTCCTCTTAGAAGTAATATCTACTTAATGTTAATGGTGATTGCCCAGTCTTAAATGGCATGTCCTTCAAATAAAGAAAACTGTCCAGCTTTAAACAGAAAATGCACATATATATAATATATTTAAATGTGTGTGTTAGTGTTACCATTGCATTGGTAGCTCAGTCATGTTGCATATCGTTTTGTCTGCCACCAATGCATGTGACACTTAACAGATGCTTGTTAGAGAACAGTGACAAAGCACAAATAAGGAAAAGACAGAGAACACTACTTACATTTGGTCTTTCCTTTAAGAATGAACTACAAGACATCTGGCATTGAAATAGTGACTTGGATCAGAAACATTTAAAGTGTTTAATATTAAATCATTAGTTAGATCAACAGTTCCAGTGTGCAGTTATTGGAATGTATTTACTACTTTGGTATTTCTGCGTCTTATTTAAATCACATTTCTCTTAGTTATACCTATTTAAAAGAGAGAGAGACATTCTCTGTCCCTGACTTAAGTGTTTTGAAACTTAACCGATTTAAGTGAATTGTGTTTTATCTGTTTAAGCATACTGTTGAAACGCAGACACTTTATGTTCCAGAGCAGTTTGGCATCTGCAGCTGTTATGAAAAGTGGTGCTGCACAGTGTCTATAATGGTTAAACCTAGAAACACCATAGACACAAAATACATTGTGTTTCCCTGTAGCCATACCTCAGAGCAGAAGATCTGTATGCTTAATATACGTATCCCTGTTCAAAAAAAAATTAACAGACATGTTAGTGAACCATACATATGCATGTATTGTGTGTATTAATTCATTGATTGATTTGATTGATTGCACTTTAGTACTGAGCTAGTTTGAGTGATCAAAGTAACTTGGGACAGCAGGGAAGAAAGTATCTGTTATTAATTACACAATTCATTAGATAAAAGTAATAACAAAATTACAATCTAAACAGGAGCAGCAGACATTAAACAGTACAAAGCTCTGTCTTGGATTTCTGTAATGCATTAAAAAAACAAGTGGCCCCTGATGGCTTCTCTGAGATTGTATGCATCACTGTACTGGATGCTGAAAGGTGCTCATCTCTACCAATCCAGAATCGCCTATCTCTCAGGACTGGCTGACCCATGTTCAACTGCTGTTCATATGGAACTCTTTTCCACTTTGGCCTTTAAAGCTCTTAGAATATTTGCTACTATCACCAAGATTGTGCCCCAAGCAGGTAAGTCCCTAGCCCTAAGCAGCATTCTACCTTCGCTAAGGATGATGGCACAATACAAAAAGTGATTGATTGATTTCAATAATTGGCTTAGCTTCTGGTGTCACTCCAGGTGGATCCAGTGTCTGTCTGCCTGGGAAGAGATGGTCGACAGTCCACACTGCTTTGCCAGGATATTGGCAGAAATGTTTGCCTCCTCCATAGTGCCTTTTTTAGGCAATGTCCAAACAACAAAACTTCTGACTTAAAGAAATCCAGTAAAGACAACTCAATGTCATGGTACTTAATGAATGCTAGGAGCTTAAACAGTAAACTGCACTCCCTGGAAGCACTCCTCACCTTGGATGATGCTGACGTTTGTGCAGTCACAGAGACTTGGTTCAAGGCCACTGAGGGCACCCCGACTGTACACGTACAAGGCTACAATGCCTTTCACGCATTCATACCCCAAAACAAGCATGAAAGAGCCAAAGCTGGAGGTGTATCCATCTTTATTAAATCCAAATACACCTCAGTACTGATGAAACAGTACAACTCTCTTGAGCTACTCCAGGTCCAATTAACTATAGGAAAAATACCCCTTCCACATCATTACTAGCTACAGGTCCCTATCATGAACCAGGAGAAGTACACTTCCTACCCAGACTTGCTAGAATCACTCAGCACACAACCAAATATCTTGGTCATGGGAGATTTCAACTATCCTTCCGTAGACTGGGCGACTTACATGAACATGATCGCTACAAGGATGTTCATCGTGCATACAGCTGCAGTAATCACAGATGGGTTTTCTGCCATCAGGCGGGTCCTCGGTCAGCCGAATTCCAAAGTCTAGGTCCGGCGTCGGTTGTTGTTGCTCCCTTTCCTGACGTCAGTGCGACAGGGGTATATAAGACACAGCCGACACCATTTTCTTCGGTCTTTTTTGCCGCGCGGTGCCCGAAGCAGAAGCAGTTCGCAAGTGCCGGTCGGCCAGCTCCTGAAATTACGAAAAATTGGAAATCGAAGTCTTCTTTAAAGCTAAGTACCCGTTAGAAACTTTTCTTGCCTCAGACCGATGTCAGACAAAGTTAACAATTGTATTTCTTGTGGGAAGCAAATACCGCATAAGGATTTCCATTCCCTCTGCATACCTTGTTTAGGCCCAGACCACGACGTCTCGCCTGTCGCTTTGCGCTACTTTCAATAAACGCACTATTAAGCGTCGGGCGGAGTTCGCCCAGCACTTTTTTGGTAAAGCCTTTGATTATAAAATGTCGTCGGATACTCCGACTACCGTTTTGTCCAAAAAACGCAAGGACAAAGACCTACATGCGAGGTCCGCGGTCTCCACTGACACCATGCCAAAACCGGCTACACGTGGTCCGGTTCTCAGCGAGACGCCTACGCAGCCCCTGACTACCGACGACACTTCTTTGGCGGTGTCCTCTGTAACCGAGACCGCAGCTACCTCGGCCCATACCCAGACTACAACCACCGAAGCCACTGTGAGTGTTGAGCCTCCTAATGTGGACAGGTCCACTTCCACCCTTGGTGTCTTTAGACCCTCATCTTCCTTCTCCATAAAGGCCTTTACTAAGTCCAAATCAACCATGCATCCCAAGAGGCCTGTTGCACAGGGCCCATCTCCAGGCCCCATGCCTAAAAAGCAGATGCTAAAAATGGCTGAGGATTTAATTATTCTTATCAGGGGTTCCCAACCCCCTCCAGACAAGAGACCCAGAGTGGAGGAAGCTTCTCCCTCTTCTGACCAGGACTCCATTTTTTCAGAACATTCTGATGAAGAGGAACACTCGTACTCCCCTTTTGGAGATTCGGATGCTGAGCAGTCCATTCCTTCTGCATCTCCCCCAGAGGATTTCTCTTTTGGGGAAACCTTGCACACCTTGAGGGAACACTTCCATTGGGAAGGCCAAGACTTTTCTGATTCCAAGAAAAGACTTGGGGAATTTCTTTTGTTACCTCAGCACAGACCTCTGGCGATACCTCCTGTCTTGGACATACTTGATGATGTTTACTCGGAGGCTTGCCTAAATCCAGATTCCCTGCCTCCTGCCCCAGTCAAGCCTGATAGGTACTACAGAGTTCCTAACTCTCACAAATTTCTTTACAAAAGCCATAATGCTGACCCTGAAACCATTTCTCAAGGCCCCAAGGGAATGAAGGCCTCTACTGCTAAGAATCCATTACCTTCCGAAAGAGAGTCTAGATCCTTAGAAAGGTGGGGGAAAAAGGTATATACCTCGGCCACCCTAGCCATGAGGGCCTTAAATTGTCAGTTCCAGATGCTTAAATATCAGCAGTTTCTGTTATCACAATTAAGAAATAAAATGTCTCAACCTGAACAACCAGATTTGAAGGAGTTGCAGGATATGATGCATAGTGCACAACAAGTGGGTAAACACACCTTACAATGTGGCTATGATGCCCTAGAGGCCTCAAGTAGAGCTGCTGTGACAGGATCAGTCATTCGTAGACATGCCTGGCTTAGGAACAAACCTTGCCTGACCATGTTAAAGCTAAACTACTAGATGCTCCTTTACAAAAGGATGTACTATTTGGTACTAATGCTGAGGAGATACTACGGAAAATGGAAGAAAAAGCTAAATCTATGCAAACTGTCAAAGCTTTTCTACAGGTTTAACCACCACGTTTTAGCAGAAATTGGCCTTCAAAAAACTGGTCCTTTCCAGCCACGGACAAGCCACAAAGAGGTAGATACAGGCGCACAAGGGGCAGAGGACAACCTCAAGGATCATATAGAGGCAGATAATGGCAAACTCCAGCACCAAGAGGTGGCGAAGACAGTGTACAACAATACAGGAAACAAACCCAATGACTTCCCCCTTTTCATGCCAAGCAAGTCTCAGCTGACAGCACCCTTGGGAGGAAAGCTGGCATTATTTACAAGAAATTGGCATATTATTACAACAGACAAATGGATCCTGGACATTATAAACAGAGGCTACAGATTTCATTTTCACACTCTTCCAAAAATGAGAGGCATGCCAAACCTGCCACATAATCAAAGGGCAGAGGCTCAAATACAAATTTCAAAGCTTATGGCCATGAAAGCTATTCAAGAGGTACCTACTCACGAACAAGGTCAAGGTTTTTATTCCAGACTTTTTCTGGTACCAAGGAAAGGAACCGACTGGAGACCCATTTTGGACTTATCCATCCTAAACACATTTCTACTTGTACCAAAATTCAAGATGCTCACATTACAGCAGCTTCTTCCCATGCTGGGCAAGGAGTTTTGGCTGGTAACATTGGACCTCAAGGAGGCATACCTGCATGTCCCAATCAGACAAAGCTGCAGAAGATACCTCAGATTTCTTGCAGGTTCAATCCACTATCAATTCTCTGCATTGCCCTTTGGCTTATCTACTGCCCAGAGTATTCACGAAATGCCTGGCATCAGTAATTGCCTACTGCAGACTTCAAGGGATACAAATTTACCCTTATTTGGACGACTGCCTGATCCAAGCGGACAGCAAGCACATACTTCTGGAACATCTGGCTTATGTAAAACGGTTATTGAATTCTCTGGGATACACAGTCAACAAAGAGAAATCCAGGCTAACACCATCTCAGAAAATAACTTTCCTGGGTGCCAACTTGGACACAAACACCTAGATGGCCTATCTTACACCAGAAAAACAGGGGCAACTAACTCAGTACTTCAAAATACTAGCAAATTGTACCAGGCTCACTGCAAGGAAAATCCTGCAGGCTCTGGGATTCATGGCATCTTGCATTCTTTTAATCCCATGTGCAAAGTTGCATATGAGGAAACTTCAATGGTACCTAAAAAACCTATGGTCTCAACACAGCCACAGTTTGGAAACAATAATACCAATAATCCCATGTTTGCAAAAGGAATTTCTATGGTGGGCCCAAGCATGCCAAACAAACACAGGTCTTCCATTCTGCAAGCCTCAAGCAAATCAAGTCATCACAACAGACTCCTCAGACTACGCCTGGGGGGCGCACATGACAGACAGGTGCATTCAGGGCAAATGGTCCCAAAAGGAAAAGCACCTTCACATCAATCAAAAAGAAATGCTAGCAGTGATAAATGCAATTACAATTTTCAAGGACCTCCTGCATCCAGGGCAATTATTGATAAGAACAGACAACACCACAGTAATGTGGTACATAAACAAACAAGGTGGAACACATTCATACCCATTGTGCAGGCTAGCCATGTCACTTTGGAACTTGGCTCTGGAATGGCAAATCGAACTTCAAGCACAGTACTTGCCAGGATTGGAAAACACGCTGGCAGACAATCTAAGCAGAAATATGACAGACCCACACAAATGGAAGTTGCATCCTCAAGTGTTTACAAAGATAATCCAAGCGTGGGGAAGGCCAGACATAGATCTCTTCGCCTCCCACAGGAATCATCAATTGAAAAAGTTCTGTTCAAGGACCTTTCATCCAAAGGCCTGGAGAGTGGACGCCCTTTCTTTCAGTTGGGCAGCATGGACAGTTTACACTTTCCCACCTTTGCCTCTTCTGCCCAAGGTGCTCTTGAAAGCAAGAGCAGACAGACCGAAGATGATACTGATTGCTCCAGACTGGCCAAGACAACACTGGTACCCACTCCTGAGGAGCCTAACACATACTCCTCCCTGGACCCTACCTCTAATGCCTCTTCTACTGACTCAGCACAGCTACAAAACTCTTCACAGTCAGCTGAAAACACTCAATCTGGCTGCATGGAAAATTCCTTAGCACCACAACAGACCCTACTCTCCAAAGAGGTGCAGGATGTCATTTTGGAGGCCAGAAGGCCATCTACTAGAAAGGCTCACTCCGCAAAATGGAAACGGTTTTGCGCTTGGAATGAGAAAAAAAGCCAGAATCCTAGAAAACTGAATTTGCCTCAGATATTACAGTATCTAGCTGAGCTGTTGAACAGTGGACTTTCATTTTCCTCCATCAAAATTCATGCCTCAGCCATTTCTGCAGAATACAACACTGATCCACGCTTATTCTCTCACCCACTTTTAAGACAGTTCCTCAGAGGCGCTAAGAATATAAGACCTCCAAGGAAACAACCAATACCAGCCTGGGATCTTAACTACATTCTAGAAAAATTAACATTACCTCCCTTTGAACCAGCTGCCTCAACAGATTTGCAATATTTGTCCTGGAAAACAGCTTTCCTTCTGGCCATTACCTCAGCTCGTAGGGTTTCGGAACTACAAGCCCTCATGGCTGTGCAGCCCTTTCTCATCTTCCATCAGGACAGGGTTTCCTGAACCAACTCGTCATTTATGCCTAAGGTAGTATCCAGGGTAGCTTTAAATCAGGCCATACACTTACCTACCTTTTACCCCAATCCTCAAAACAAAGGGGAAAGGCTGCTACATTCCTTAGACATCCATAGACAGCTACGTTACTATTTGGACAGAACAAAGCCTTTCAGGAAATCGGAACAACTTTTTGTGTCCTATGCTGTAGGAGCTCAAGGGAAGTCAATTTCCAAACAGACAATTTCAAAATGGATAGGCCACTGTATACGGTTTTGTTACTCCTTTCATGGCAAACCTGTTCCTACAGGCATCAGATCCCACTCCACAAGGGCCACAGCTACCTCTACAGCCTTCCTCAGAGGAGTCCCTACCAAAGATATTTTGGAGGCAGCCACTTGGAGTTCTGTGCATACCTTCACAAAACACTACCACCTGCCTTTATACTCCAAAACTAGAGCAGGCTTTGCCACTGCTGTGTTGCAGGGCATTCTGGCTGCTCCCAGTTCCACGTAGTGCCTACCACCCTGTGCGTAGCTTTGGGATTCTACCCATCTGTGATTACTGCAGCTGTATGCACGATGAACATAGTACAGTTTTGTACCTACCATAAATGTAGATGTTCGAGTGCTAATACAGCTGCAGTACAGGTTTCCCTCCCTCCTTCTCCTCTTGGTAAAGGCCTAGTGGCTAACACCTCCTCATACAACCTGATTGGGTTATCCTTCTATGGTGTATTTGCTTGCAACTACTGATTTTTGATTATATTGCATTGCTTGACTATATATATATATATATATATATATATATATATAAAATTTATGTATTGCCTTCCTTCTGGGGGCACCTGACATCTGGGGCAAGAAAGACTGAAGAAAATGGCGTCGGCTGTGTCTTATATACCCCTGTCGCACTGACGTCAGGAAAGGGAGCGACAACAACCGACGCCGGACCTAGACTTTGGAATTCGGCCGACCGAGGACCCGCCTGACGGCAGAAAACCCATCTGTGATTACTGCAGCTGTATTAGCACTCGAACATCTACATTTATGGTAGGTACAAAACTGTACTTTCCTGGACTTGAATTAAAGTGCCCTGAAGCTGTTGGTCCACAACCCCACAAGAGATTTAAATGTCCTGGACCCAGTACTCACCAAAATGGGGGGGGAGTCACTGCACTACCCCCTGTGTGTTGCCCTCCCTGGTAAGGACAGACCATAAATCTGTCTCATTTGAAGTAATGATCAAACCTGACACCCCTACAGGAGCAAAAAACCTGAACATTTTCTCCAAAGCTGTTGTCTACTAAGAGATGGTATAAAAAGTTTCAAAGCCCCTGCCAGCATAGACAACAATGACTCCTATGCAGGGGAATACACAAATGCCGTATATAGCAACAGTGTTAACATATTATAGAAAGGGCTGATGCAGACAAAACATTGTAACCTGTGTGTTTCTATATATGTTTCTACTATGTTTAGTTATTTTGTTAAACTTTACTGAATAACATTGTTGGAGCTTTTCTCCCAGGGCCTCCACTGAAAATGGGTTCCTGACCCAATTAGACTTTCCTGGTTACCCAATGTCAATAAATAAACAAATGCATTGACCCAGTTGTACCTAACAGGAACAAAACCAGGTCTTCCCAAAAAAAAAACAAGCTACCCTGGTAGACTGTAACTATAAATAAGTTATACAGCAGAAGAAAGAAACTGATAATGTAAGAACAGGGGGGAACAGACTCGGAGGAAGAATACCCTCCACAGCTTGAACAAGCAAATCAGATATCTTGTCCTCTAAGGCAAGTCTAAATTAGCATCCCTAGCTAAAGGCAATCATAAGGCATTCCTTAGCTATGCCTGAGACCTAAGAGGGAATGCCCAGCTGTGTGCCAGACTTATAGTGGACGGTACCACTCACACTGAACCAGAGGAAATTGCCAGCCTGTTAGCTGACAGATTTGGCAATAACTTCACCCCCCATCCCCACCTGACATGGCAAAGCATTCCAGACACTAGTCTTCTAGTGAGTATTTTCAAAGAACAGGTCATACAAGCAGTCTCCACGGCCAAAAATACAGCCTCTGTATTGTAGAACTGAGGCAGGTGATTCAGTCCAGTACCTGTATCTCTCTGCTCTCATTATAGCAGAACATTATATTAACTACCCTTGCTGCTGGTGATAAATGTTATTTATGCACTTGTTAACTTGTATTAAGTGTGCTAAATCATGCTTTCATAAGCACTGGAATATTTCTGGGGAATATTGCTAATTAGTTTTTTTTTATGTATTGTCTATTACTGCTAACCTGTTGAAAACTTACATTATTTTCTGTCTTTTCTTAGAGATAAACACCTTAGTTCAATACTCTGGTATCTTTTTGACAGGGTTGCAGTGATTGATATTTTTGTTTAAACTCATGTAAAGTTAATTATCTTATGTAACTCCTGTTTGGGAGTGGTGCAGTTGTGCAAGAGGTAACATTGACACTACACATCAGCAAGTTTTGTGGTTAGAGTCTCATCTGGCGTATCTTCTCTGTGGGTCTAAATGTCCTCCCAGCATCTGCATTTTTTTCAGGTGCTGTGGTTTTCTCCTACCTCTCAAAACCATGCAGCCTGTGAATTGGCAGTCTCCGAATTGCACACAAGTTTGCTTGTAATTTGTAGGGAACTGAACGGATGTATTTTGCAATAAACCAGTACAATATTCAGAATGCATCTCAGTGCCTTGTACCCACTGGCTGCTGCGATAGACTCCAGCATCCATGTGAGCTTGTAAAAAAATAAAGGATGTTATTCAAAAATGAGTGATGGCTGGAAGGATGGGATGGACGAACCATTTGCTTGCTACATATTTCCTTTATCTGGCTCAGGTTCTTAGTCAAGGCTTCAGAATCTTGCACCCAATTTCATTTTAAGTGAACTACAGATGTTAAGTTTAAATTTTAGAAATATTTAAAAAAACATTAATTCTTATGCTTACTCTGCACACTTGCTGTCTGTATCTGTCATTTTTTATTCTTTTATTTGATTTGAGAACTGTATGAAAAGCATCTGCAGATCAATCCACATATGCAGATAATAAATTAAAAGTAAAACTGTACTGTTGCACCACCTATATTCCATTTTTGTTATCTTATACGTATCCTATCCAGAGGCTGAAATAATCACAGATGCATGAGTTCACTGTCCCATTTAACAAACCTAAAGAAGTATGGTTCTGAGGGCAAGATATGGGGAAACTAGCTGGTTTGCATGTTCTCCATTCACTGAAAGCCCGTGGGATTAACTCCAGCCCAACGTTATTAATAAAATACTTAATGCTTGGAGAAAACTACACATTTTGCTTGGTAAGGTTATCAGTATAATTATCTAGCTTTATTTCCCTTCATCCTACTTTTTTTGTTCTGAAAGCTGTAACCACTGTCATAATTGCTAAACTGCTAGCATGTAAATATGAACTTGCTTGTCACTCAGACCAGTTTACTGCTACACAACCAACACTCCAGTGACATATGGCCAGCTTTCTTATCCGATACTTAAATCTTACAAGCTTTGCTAAATACAGGGAATAGTCCCAAGATTACTTCTGTTTTCTAATAAACAGACCCAGCAGTTGTCACAAATGTGGTCGTGTTGCATTTTCTTGACTTTTGGTACATTTTGGTGAGGTGATGATTGCAGAATGGTGCTTTTTTGTGCTCAGTATCCAAAAGTACAATCTGTTTCATCATGTCAGCATGGCTTCTGTAAAGGAGAGGATACAGCTGCTGCACTCAGCATATAATCTAATAATTTTAGAAGGAAGTCTGGATAAGGGAAACGAACAATGCTGTTATTGGCCATTGAAATCATTTTGATTTGATTGCTGTCTATTTTATTAAGTTACCTGGTCTTTTTAGTGTTGACATTTAGTTTATGAACTGTCTCTCAAACTGGTACAACTTTTATATAACTTACTGAGCTCCCGTCCAGTGTAATATGAAACTGGGACCTTCTGCAGCTGGATTTTTAATCCATTACATCACTATTCCATCATCAGTCACTTTTGTCTTCCATTCCTTTTTCCTTTCTAACGGTGAACACTTTGTTTGTTGCAATTTGTATGCTGTTTTAAAAATATCTAGCATTAAACCACAAAAAGCTAAAATTGTCCATGATGATAAGAATACCAAGAATATGTTGCTTAGTTTTGATGCCAAATGCAGTTCTTGTATGAATTCCTTAACACACACTTGGCATAAATTGAAAAGAAAAACAGACACTGTATCAGCATAAATACTAGAATCAGATTTAACTTCTTCTTTCGGCTTTTCCTGGTTAGGGGTCGCTACAGCGGATCACCTGTCCGCTCATGATTAGCAGTGGAGTTTTACGATGTTGAGTTGCCAGCCCAGCACCCAACCTTCCACAGAAGGCACACACGCACGCACTCACACCTAGGGCCAATTTAGAGTGTCCAGTCCACCTACAGCATGTCTTTGGGATGTGGGAGGAAACCCACACGACCACAGGGAGGACATGCAGACGCCGCACAGAAGGCACCCCAGCCGAGGATCGAACCAGAGAACCTCTTGCTGTGAGGCGGCAACGCTAACCGCTGCACCACCTTGGCTGCCCTAGAATCAGATTTAACTTAAAAATAAATAAATATTCCATCTAAAAAACTACCCAAACTGCCTCGTGGTCTGGCCCTTGTATCAACCTCTTACCTTGTTTGTCATTACCCTTATACCACCATGTTAGAGAACAAGGAAATTCATGGCAGCACCAAAACACAGTTCCACTGCTTTGGCTGTTTCTATTTCATCATGTAATAATGATGTAGCTTAAAAAGTAAGATGTGACCTAGTCCTGTCAGCTGTTGACATTCTAGAAATTATTACTCATCACTCTCTAACAGTTTGATTTCATCTGCCGCTTCTTTTCAGTTGCAGGTCAAGAAAGAGAGCTATTACAGAACAATTTAGTTAGTTCTAAATAATAACAGCTGTTTCTTCAGATGCAGTCAGTACAGATGAGTAAGCCTGAAAACAGTTGTTAACATCTTGTAAAGTAGTTTGGCCATTGGTGTTCCACTGTACTCTTCATAGACTGAAGTAACACTTAGAGAAATTAGTTAAAGGTCCACAGCTCTCACAGAGAAGCTGTCCATTATTTTGTTATACGTTGTCCAGAGGCAGGAGTGAACAGTTGACACCTCCTCACCCATTCTGGAGGGGGAGCAGAGGAAGTTTCCAGTTGACTGTCTGCCACCTTGAAGGTGTAAGCTTGCATGACAACAAAAGTCCACCAATATGAGGGACATGAGCTTGTCGATGCCAAGCCAGTGATGGTAAACTACAGTAACAAAGGCATGGGACATTTTTGCACATGGGGGAAGACATAGCATATCCCCTTGATGATAAGGTGCTTATGCCAGTCACCTGTGGGCAGGGTTAGGGCATATTTGCAAACGTCTTCATAACTTCCGCCATTGATGATATAGCCTGTTAAGGTGAGGTCAGTGCTTTGAAGTTCCCTGGCTTGGAGACGGAGTCTACACTGAAACATGGATGGCCCCAATGTGGGTGGAGGGGTGAAAATAGACATTCGGATTATTGGGACAAGGGTGTCTGCTCCCAAATAGTGTATGGCTACTCATGCTTAGGCAAGAGTGTAATCTCCTCCATGACCTTCTGGATGACCACTCCTGGTTGGCTGTTATACAATGAAAGATATCTCATCTCCGCATGAGAAAAAGGGCTGAAGGTTTATGGGAGAAAGATGCTTGACAAATATAGAAGAAAAAAGCATACAGAAAAAAGTATGCTGGCTCATTGGTGGGGGGGGGGGGGTTCTGATTGTTAAAAATGTCTGTGCACAGAACACATACTCCTATTTTCACTATGGTGTGACTTCAGAGGTGATTATTTTAAGCTGGGGAGGTGTGCTCAGCACTCACCCTCTTAGAAACATCTTTTTTATTTTACCTTCTTTTTCAATGTGCTTTTACATTTCCTTAATATAACATTTCCATATGTATTTTACAGTAGAATTTGATATACAATGATCGTGTTTTGCACCCCCTTTTAGATATTGGACAAGCTACTACAGTGATCCTGTGCATTTCTTTGTCTTCATCTTTTCCATGAGGCCTACCGTTCCTGTCAGGCATACCTCTTAAGATTCTAGCACATTCTGAGGAGGTTAGAGATGCTTCTTATTACCACAGGTGTCTGCCGTTCTTTGCTATAAGTACAAAAGCATCATCTACTGCTTATTCAGAAGTTCTTTGACAAAACAGAATGCAGTTCTGTTTGGAAGATATCCGTAGGAATATGGGGATGCAACTACCACATAAACCGCATCATGTTCTAAACGCATCATTTTTTCTCCTTGCCGCTGATCTTTGTACATACAGTACTGCAGTTTTCTTCTTACTCTAGTATAGCACTTTCTTCTGTGATGTGTTGTTTATTCCATATTGTGTTACTGGCTGCTTTTCATTAATAAACAATGTAGGTGCCTACAAATGAGCTTTAACTCCACCCTCGCACGTAGATTTCAACAGAGAGGACCAGAGTATGGTGGTTGACATTTGCAGTCCCTTACCATCTTCCACCTACAGATTTATCCTCTTCTGTGTTGTAGTGACATGAGGATTTAACAGCAGATATAAGCAGCAGCCAATAGGCATGAGAATTTGCCAATAAATTAATGCTCTACCCTTTGTGGCACATAGTTTTGTATTTTCTGGCACATTAGTTCTAAGTGGATGCCCAGGCAACTGTTGGTATCTCTATCACCTTTCCCAGGTACTGTGATATAAATAACATGAGATTGAGTCTCTGTTGATGTTCTTCGTGTTTCACTGTTGCAGTCATCACACTTGTGTTATCTGCCTGCAGGTAGCCCTCAGTCGGCCCGAATATCAGAGACTTAGTATTTCTGCGTCGGTTGTTGTCGCTTCAGGACTGACGTCAGGGGTATAAAAACAGGTAGCCGACACCATTACATCAGTCTTTTTTGCCGAGGAGCCCAAAGCAGAAGCAGTTCACACGAGTGCCGGTCGGCCACTACCTGAGTTTTCATTCTGAATTGAATCATCCTGAAGTCTTTTAAAGCTAAGTACCCCTTTGGGGATCCTTTTTTCTTGCTCTAACCGATGTCAGAAAAAGTTAACAATTGTTTCGCCTGTGAAAAGCAAATACCACACCGAGATTTCCATTCTTACTGCATCACCTGTTTAGGCCCAGACCAGAACGTACCTCGCTGTCGGTTTTGTGCTTTGTTCAACTCCTGGACTATTCGTAGTCGGGCCCTTATTGTTGCTAAATACTTTCATTCTCGTTTTCCGTATTCTATAATGACTTTGGTTAGCCGTTCGTCTACCTATCTTCCAAAAAAATGTAAGGATAAAGACATAGACAGACCGCACAGGTCCAAAACTGCCAACGATGCTTCCGTTAAACTAGTCGCCAGTTTGCCAGTTCTCAGTGAGGTGCTTTCGCAGCCCTTGATGCCCATTTCGATGGATTCGCAGGTCTCTACCAAGATCCATTCGGAGTCCTGAACGCCGCAAGACTCTTCTCTGACTATGGAACCTTCGGATGTCTCTACCTTGGATGGGTCTGGAGCTTCTGTGCAGGCACTGGCTTCTGAGGAAGTTCTTTGCATTACCAATATTCGACACAAACCGACGACTCTTTTTGCATCTTCAGTTCTGTCTAAGTCTACAGAGTTTCTAACGCCAAGAGTACGAGCTACGCCTAAAAAAACGATGACCCAAACTCAAGCACCTGCTTCCTTACCTCAATCTCAAATGCTTAAAACAGCAGAAGACCTGATCATGCTGATTAGGGGAAGCCAGCCTTCCCCTGCTAAGAGAAAAAGAGACCTGACCCCAGCAGCTTTAACTGACAAGGAGTCCGATGACACTGAGGTTTCTGAATATGAAGATATGCCTTTATCTGCTTATGAGGATTCAGATGCAGAGGAATCCATTCCTTCTGCTTCCCCTCTAGAGGATTTTCATTTTGGTGAAACCCTGCATACTTTAAGAGAACATTTCCACTGGGAATGCCAGGATTATCCTTAGTCCAAAAACAGACTCTGGGAGTTTTTAGATTTGCCACAGCATAGGCCCTTAGCTGTCCCTCCTGTTCTGGATGTTGTGGATGATGTTTTTATGGAATCCAGTCTAACTCCTGATACTTTACTCCCTGCTCCAAGGAAATCAGACTGGTACTACAGAGTCCCTGACTCTCACAAATTTCTTTTCGAAAATCCTACTGCTGACCCAGAGGTCATCTCCCAAGGGCCTAAAGGCATAAAAGCAACTGCAGCTAAGAATCCCACCCCTTTGGATAGGGATTCCCGAGCTTTAGACAGATGGGATAAAACTCTCGCCATTAGGGCATTGAATTGCCAGTTCCACATGCTGAAATACCAGCAACATATTATGGAACTTATTAAGCAAAAATGATCTACCTTTCCTGACTGTGCAGAAAATAAAGAATTACAGGAGTTAATGCATTCTGCAAGCCAAGTCAGCAAGCACACCCCACAATGTGGGTTTGACGCCCTAGAAGCATCTTGCAGGGCAGCAGTCACAGGTTCTGTACTTAGAAGGCATGCTTGGCTTAAGGAGCAGACCTTGTCAGACCATGTCAAATCAAAATTACTGGACGCTCCTTTGAACAAGGACAATCTGTTTGGCACCAAAGCAGAAGAGGTTCTAAAAAGATGGAAGAAAAGGCTAAGTCTATGTAAACAGTCAAAGATTTTTTGCAAGTGCAGCCTCCAAGATTCAGTAGGCATTGCCCCTCGAAACATTGGTCCTTTCCAGCCCCCTCTAGACCATCTCACACTAGGCCCAGGGGAAACAGACCCTCCCCAGATTACAGTCTCAGGGTATGCAGAGATCTAAGCAATGGAGTACCTCCACTTCTAAAACATGAGTGCTAAGCCCCCCCATACGGAAAGAATTCACAATGACTTCTCAACTCCTCTCCTCACCTCTGCCCAATTGCTCGTGCCCCTAGGAGGAAAACTTGCCCACCATGCAAAAAACTGGATCTCTATCACCAAAGACAGATGGATCCTCAACATAATATCCTGGGGTGCAAATTCTGTTTCCACACAATGCCAACCCCAAAAGGGTTCCCAGACTTTCCTCCAAACCAAGTGGGCAGATTCACAAAGCCAAGTTCAATCCCTGCTCTCCATTCCTGCAGAACAGATAGGTCAATGGTTTTATTCCAGACTTTTCCTGGTAACCAGAAAAGAGGGCACCTGGCACCCAATCTTAGATCGTTCCATTCTCAACACCTTCCTGGTGGTACCAAAATTCAAAATCTTCACCCTTCAGCAGCTTCTTCCTATGCTGTCCAAAGATGCTTGGTTAGCCACCCTAGACCTAAAGAAAGCCTATCTGCACATCCCTATCAAGGATTCGTGCAGGGAATATCTACAGTTCAGGGCAGGATCTATGCATTATCAGTTATCTGCACTTCCCTTTGACTTATCCACTGCTCCCAGAGTCTTCACAAAATGCCTGGCTCCAGCCATTGCCTATTGCAGTCGGAGAAAGATTCAAATACACCCTTACTTGGACGATTGCCTGATTCAGGCAAACAGTCAGGAAAAACTGTTGCAGCACCTGACATTTGTAAAGGACCTTCTAACCTCCCTGGGGTACACTATGAATGAAAAGAAATCAAACCTAGTCCCCAGTCAAAAGATTGTATTCCTGGGAGCAAGCTTGGACACAGCATCCCAGACGGCATTCCTTGCTCCAGAAAAACAAGTCTTTCTAACAGGCTGCTTCGCTGAAATGGCCACCAGAACCCAGCTGTCCGCAAGAAAAATCCTGCAGGTTCCAGGGTTCGTGGCCTCTTGCATTCTGCTATTTCCATGTTCCAGACTGCATATGAGGAAACTTCAGTGGTACTTAAAAAGTCGTTGGTGACAACATTCTCAGAACCTGGAAACCATCATACCTTGTCTAAGGAAATAGTTTCTTTGGTGGGCAGCAGCATGCAACCACAACAAGGGAATAACCTTTACACAACCCCATGCCACCCAAACCCTAACCACAGATGCATCAGACTATGCCTGGGGGGCACATCTGGATGACAAGTGCATTCGGGGCCACTGGAGCCCGAACCAAATTCATCTGAACATCAACCAAAAAGTAATGCTAGCTGTTAAGCACACACTGTGACAGCTTTCAGATCACTACTCTCACCAGGACCCCTGCTAATAAAAACCAACACCACCACAGTGATGTGGTACATCAACAAGCAGGGGGGCATCCACTCTTACCCACTCAGCAGGCTAACCATGACCCTGTGGAACATGGCTTTGGCCATGCATATTCATCTGCAAGCTCAATTCCTGCCAGGCAAACAAAACTCTCTGGCAGACGACTTAAGCAGAAATCTTTTAGAACCACATGAGTGGCAATTAAACTACAACACCTTCAGCCTTCTAACCCAGAAATGGAGGACCCCGAAGATGGACCTGTTTGCCTCCCCCTACAATCACCAGCTCTGCAAATTCTGCAGCAGGACACCTCACAGCAGGGCCTGGAAAGTGGATGCCCTATCCTTCCAGTGGGTAAACGTCTCTGTCTATGCATCCCCCCTCTGCCTCTTCTTACTCAAGATAAGACAGGAAAGACCAAGGGCAATCCTGATTGCTCCAGACTGGCCACGCCAACACTGGTGCCCTCTACTGTGCAGTCTGCCACCGGTGCCACCATGGCACCTACCCCAGATCCCAACCCTCCTCACTCAGCAGGAGGGACAGATCTTGCATCCGCAACTGCAAACCCTGAACCTTGCAGTCTGGCTTATTCCTTGAATTCTCCTCCAGTGGCCAGCCTAAGCAAGCAGGTGCTGGATGTCATTCTTGAAGCCAGAAGACCCAGTACAAGGAAATCCTATGCTGATAAGTAGAAGAGGTATTGTTCCTGGATTCACTCTAAAGGAGCAGACACAGCACTGCCCATCTTACCTTTCATCCTGGATTTCCTAGCAGATCTACTCCACAGAGGCCTATCCATCTCTTTCATTAAGATCCATGCCTCTGCCATCTCTGCTCTTTACAGCACTGAGCCACCTCTCTTCTCTCACTCTCTCATCGAACAGTTCCTGAGAGGGGCCAACCACTTAAGGCCATCAAGGAGAGCCCCCACCCCTACTTGGGACCTTAACTTTTTGCTGGAAAAGCTCATGCTACCCACCTTTGAGCCTGCAGCGTCAGCAGACTTAAAATTCCTCTCTTGGAAAACAGCCCTGCTTCTGGCCATCACTTCAGCTAGAAGAGTATCTGAGCTACAAGCACTTGTGGCTGTGGAACCATTCATTTTTTCATGCTGACAGGGTCTCTCTCAAGACTAACCCTACTTTTTATGCCTAAGGTGGTGTCCAGTGTGGCTCTTAACCAATCTATACATTTGCCAACCTTTTTCCCTAACCCTCAAAATAATGGGGAAAGGATCCTGCATTCTTTAGACGTGCACAAACTGCTCAGATTCTACATTGATAGGACTAAGTCTTTCAGGAAATCTGACCAGTTACTAGTCAGATTTGCACCAGGGGCAAAGGGCAAGGCCATATCAAAACAAACCATCTCCAAATGGATACCACACTGTATCCATTTCTGTTACAAACACCATGGGAAACCACCACCTCTTGGTGCAGAACACATTCCACTAGGGCAACTTCAACCACTACAGCATTCCTCAGGGGAGTCCCTACCAGGGACATTCTGGAAGCTGCTACCTGGTGTTCTGTTTACACCTTCACCAAGCATTACCACCTGCCTATCTTTTCCAAATCCAGGGAGTGTTTTGCAACAGCAGTCCTGCAGGGCATACTAGCCAGCCCCAACTCTTCTTGACTGCCTCCACCCATTCTTCAGCTTTGGGAATCAACCTAAGTGTGATGACTCAACAGTGAAACACGAAGAACATAGTGCAGTTGTGTACACTTACCATAAATGTAGATGTTCGAGTGTATTCACTGTTGCAGTCCTGGTTTCCCACCCTTCAGCCCCCTTGTCTCTCTCTCTTCTTCTCTATTACTAACCCCTTACAGGGCTATTGGCATTTACGTTTTACTGGTGGTGTTTTTTCCACCATAACTTAGCTCTCTATTTGGGGCCTCCTGACATTTGGTGCAAGAAAAAACTGATGTAATGGCATCGGCTGCCTGTTTTTATACCCCTGACGACCTGACATCAGTCCTGAAGTAACAGCAACTGACGCAGAAATACTAAGTCTCTGGTATTCAGGCCGACTGAGGGCTACCTGCAGGCAGATAACCCAAGTGTGATGACTGCAACAGTGAATACAAATATCTACATTTATGGTAAGTGTAAACAACTGTACATTTTAACATCAGTCTCGCCACATTACATACATACATTCATTACATACATACATACAACATCATCATCCTCCTCTCCTTTCGGCTTATCTTGGTTAGGGGTCGCCACAGCGGAACAACGGTCTGCAGAATGATTACATACAAATATTTCAAGCACGGGCATCAGTTCCCTTCTAGCATGCCAGTATACCAAAACACTTGTCCCCATATTAAGTGTTCAGGCTGTTCTTAAAAATATCTAAACTAGAACTTGCTTTAATGTAATTTGGCAGTCTATTCCATGCATCAGCTACTCTATCAGAGAACCAATTAGTACACTTCTCATTTCTATAGAATCTTCTACATAGATTGTCTGATGATTCTCTAGTACTTTTTGATAACCCCAAACATCCCCAAAGGTAGTTGTCTTTAAATGCCCTATATACCTGAATAAGATCTCCTCTTAGATGTCTGTAAGAAACACAGTACAAGTTCAGATATTTTAGTCTTTCACAATAACTTAAATTTTCACACCCATGGATGCCCTAGGTGTATTTCCACTGTAGTCTTACTCATGCTTGTTTTCTTATAGGGTTTCCATATAGTTATTCCGTACTCAAGTTTGGGTGCAATGTAACTAACAAACAATGACGTCATTATTTTTGATTTCCTAGACTTTATAAATCTTTTTATACAGGATGTAGTTCTGTAACTATCATTAACCGATTGGTTGACATGATTAGAAAAACTCGTAGCTGAATCTACCTATATACCCAGGTCCTTAAATGAGTCTACAATTTCAATTAATGTGTGCTGTATTTAGTATTCACCTTTCGGTTTGTCTTCCAAGTCTCATATGCTTAGTTTTTGATGTATTTATCAGCATTTTATTCTCCTGTGCCCAAATGGACAATTTAGTTAAGTTATTTTGCAAACATATCTTATTTGTAACACATGTAATCAGTTTATCCAATTTCAGATAGTCTGCATATAGACTGTAGAACACCTCAGATGAAAAAGTAAGGTCTGAAAGATGTAATCTAAACAAGTGAGGGCCTAGGACAGAGCCCTGTGGGACACTCTGACTGTAACCAAGGATTTCACCTGTCCAGTTGCTGTACGATACTTGCCATGTCCTATTTGTATGCTGTGAAGCTATCCATCTTATCAAGAGTGCATCAGTACCTAGTTGTACTGATTTGATCAGTGATTTGTGTATGACCCTGTCAAATGCTGAAGTTAAATGTATATAAATTATATCACAGCACAATTTTTCATTCATAGCTGTTATTATATTGTTATAGAACATGATGTTACAGGTGGTAATAGATCTGTTTTCAACATTCTGATATATGGTTTCAAGTCCCAACCTATCCAGTTCTGACAATAACTTATCCAATATTACCTTCTCCATTATTTTTCCACAACATGAAAGTAGACTTAAAGGTCTATATGAGTCTGGGTTTGTCCTACTTCCCTTTCCCTTAAAGACAGTCTTAATAATAACGCACGTCTCCAACCTTGATGAATCTCCCCATATTTATATTACCTAGTGAGTAATAGATATAATGGTACTGTAAGTTCTTGCTGAGGTGTTCTCAGGTTGTTATTACTAATTCCGTCTCCTCCCTGTGCTTTGTTTAGACCCAGTTTGCACAGTTTTTTTTTCAGTATAATCTAATTTGATTACAGTGTCTGGAGTTAACTGGATGTCACTCGGACAACTTATCACCCCCTTTTGTGGAGTCAGACTGTTTTGCATAAGATTTTGTAAATATATCTATTATCTGTTGTATCTGAGAATAAATTTTAGAATCTGTACACAGTTTATCAATTTGTGTGTCTTTACTCCTTCCACTTCTTGTGTATCTATAAAAAGGTTTCATAATATGCTCAATATCTTTATATAAATGTTCTTCAAATTTTTCTTGATCTTGTCTCACCAGTTTTCAAAGTTGTAGTTCAACCTCTCTTCCATTTCTTACATTTTTTTGTCTCTCACCTTAATCAGATATCTTGTTCTTATAGAAATATATCCCCCTGATGTTGTATGCCTAGAATTAGGCAAATAGTATCTACAACTGACCCCTTAACAAAACGAATGTCGCCACAGAAGGCAGATAGTGCTATTTTGAGTGTTTTACAGCTATGCTTATGGCTTGCCTCATTGTTGTGCCTGTTAGAAAAGAATGCTATGGCTGTTGAAAGCATCACCTCTGTAATAAGTGGCCGCACGAGTGCCTGTATATGGCCGCCAAGTTTTTCCAAGACCATGTTTCTGCAGCTGCATACCTCTAAATTTTGCTTTCAATAATTGCTGTCTGATTAATTTTAATTAACTTTCCTCCATAATAAACCTGGTCAGCAAAGTAAAAAATAAAAACAAAACAAAAAAATTTCAAACAGAACATTCCAGTGGATTGTTTGGTTGTCCTGGCTATGGTTTGCACCTGCATAAGTAATTTCCCTCATAGACTGCCTTTTGCTTATGTAGTTTGGGTCTGATTACATTCAGAGTTCATGCAGATCTGCTGTGCCTTCTTTATTTCTTAATTAACCCCACTAGCTAGTGCTGCTTAGATTTGGATAGCTAGTCACTAAGTACAAAATTAAGTTATTCCATGACGTTATAAGGGCCCCTGCTCTGTACAGATTGTAGAGGTGGGATAGTGTGGTGCTGAAGGTATGCCGTGAACTGTTCTGTTTTATTACAAGTACTTCAACAGTGCACAGTCGTGGCCCAGGCTCAACAGTTTTGGCTGTAAACGATGCTTTCTGGCTACATCACTCGCCCACTTACTAAATTAATAAATAAAAAATTAAACTAAATGTTCCATCAAGACCTGGTTGATGGTCCATTCTGCTGAACATGCGTAACGTTCCAGGTGATTGTTATGTGTAGGGGCTACGGGGAGACGCTTTAAGCATGAGAAGTATGGAGGACCTTGTCTTCCACTTCATATAGAGCATAAAAAGTTGGTGTTTTTATTGGTCGGTTTTTGATGAAGTGCTTGGTCAAGCAAACGTGTCTTGAAATGTATAATAGTAAAAAAAAGTCTTTGGAACAGGAGTACTGTTGTGGGCAGGTTTGCTTATCTCCGTTGGAGAAGACTAATTTAGTTTGATTTGTTGCTTGGTAGCTGCATTATTGTATTGGTGCAGTTGGTAACAGCAGTTCCATGAGGGGGATTTCCAAGTGCGCTTGACATCACATGATGATTGGTGATTCTGGAAATGTGGAAGGGAGCAGAGTAAGTATCTTACAATGATTAGCCTGCTTTCACATTGGACAGTGAAAATCAAACACTGAAAATGAAACTTAGATGCATGCAGAGACCTAAATGTTGGTAGGAGTCGTATGCTGTATTGTGTTGGGAACATTGATTGTAAGTGGATCTGGGTAGTTTCTGAAGAATTAGTTGAGCAAATGTGAATAAAATGGTTATAAAAAATCGAGTCAAGCCTGTGAAGTTTGTCACAAAGGAGCCTTAATGTCTTCCTTCTTCTGTAGCCCAGATAGTTTGAACTGTCTTGTTTTATTTCTTTTAAAAATGTATTCTTGAAAAGTGTGTGAGTGATTAGTATTTTAGAAACCATCCCGTTTGCTCTTCTGGAATTATATCAAGTTAGTGTCTTTGGGATGGTGAAATTAATGCAAGCATCACTGTCTTCATATATAGTTTTCTGGGTGTATTCTTAAGCCTCGACAGGCAGGTACTCTGGTGTAAGAGCTACTGGGGAGATTTAACCATGTGACAAGTATCTCGTATGGTTAAGTTACTCAGCTGTTTTCACCCCATAGAAAGGATGAGTAAAGCTCCGGTTATCAAACTGTCTGCTTGAGTATATTTTCTTATTACTTTTCTTACTTTCTGCTTCATGGCATGCCCAGGTTTATAGTTGTGCGTGAAGAGGTAGATTTTGGATCAGGCTGTCCTATAAGATAATTTCTTCTCTTGTCCTGACTTCGCTATTCATGTGATGTGGCACAAGGCCAAAGGACGAGTGCACCCTGTTCCTAAAACAAGTCATTCTAGTAACAATACTTACTCTACATTGTTTTCTTCATGGTATGAAAAGACTTTCTGGGATCAGAATAAAAAGAACAGTACATGTAATGTGGTGGTGGGGATAACATCACTGTTTAAGGTCCATCCGCAAGCATTTAGAACTTAATAATGTATTCCTGCCCTTTTAGGCAGATCTGTTTTGTATTAGAGGAAGCCATGCTACAATTGCAGCGAGTGTGGTACTGGCCTGGCTATGGATAAAGCCTTTTCTGAAGTTTAGTTTTAGACTGATATGTATATAAATCAATACTTTTCTATGTTTTTTTTTTTTTTAATTAAATAATTACAAAGACTGTTACGTTGTTTGTATTGTTGCTTGGAGAATGGATGAGAGATTTCTTGTTGGAGGGTGGGACTTAAAGAAACTTTCACAACAGGAAAACAGGCATAATATAATGTCAGTGAAGACAGAATTTAAAATCAAAACCACATTACGATATGGGGCACTATGAAGGGGGGCCAGACTACTTGGTCTGCCAAGAACTGGGGGGAAGAGGCCCTCATCTGTATTAATGTGGCTTAACCCCTTCCTGGGAGGATTAGTGAACAGATAGCTATACTGGGTATTTACAGTAATCTGTTAAAAAAAAAAAAAAAAAAAAATTGTTCTATTCCTTTGAAAGCTCATCAGACTGAACATAAAGGACTCCCAGCAGCTTGGTGTACCATATTTTGCATCACGGTTTAGACTACTTTTATGGCAATGTGACTACTATTACCTCTCTTACCAGGAAGTGAACTGTGATGTAAACTTCCTGCCAGTTTACCATACCAAACATTTCACAAAGCTGCAGTTGAAAATACTATATATATTTCTGCACTGTGACGAAGAAACTGCCGTAGATGTGGATAAGTCCCAGACTGAGGAGATTTTTCTCTTTTGAGCTTCATGTGAACTAAAAAAAAAATGATTGAGTTGTGTGAAATGAGGGTCTTCAGTGAACAGAAGATTGGAGCTATCTGCTCAGATACCACCTGAGAGAGTCCTACCTCAGGGCAGGGTATCTGTATACTCTAATGGAGACATTTGAGAACAAATGTTGGTAATCTAAGATTTGTACAACCCATCATCCTAAAGACAAGTGTCACATGCTGGTGAAGGCAAAGCAGTTCTGACAGGCGGTACCCCTCCAGACATGATTAGGTAATGCTAAAGCATCCAGCTTACTGAAAGTTTTATTAACTGAGTACGTGAGGAAATAGATCACAGGAAAGAGTTCAGGCTCACAACTTTGATGGAGATGGCCTGTGTTTGGGGGGGGGGGGGTGGCGGCAGTAAGCTACACTTCTTATTCTTTGTCTTGGGCGGGTCAAAGACAGAACCAGAGGACAAGCTGGTGAAGGCAACAGCACCTTCCTGGAAATGTGTACGTTATGAGTATGAGGCCAGAAGCCATGGAAGAAAAACTATGGTTGCAAAATAAATAAATACAAAAAATAAAGTGGAGACTTTCCAACCCTGGCAAATCAAGGCAAGAAGACTGTTGTAGTTACTCTGGCAAAGCCAGGAGTAGCTTTCTGGCCATTATAGACTGCATTGGGTAATGTTCTGTTCAGAGCCTCAGCTGAAAGCATTATTGACAGTCAGACTCCCAGACTATCATTGCATTAAGCAGGTCACTACACATCTTTCAGAAGCCAAGATTTCTACTCTGTGGATGGGGTGGTTTGATAATTGTGGGGATTAAGGCTAGGAACAACTAGTCAGCTTTACTGTGTTGTCCACAGTTTGATTTCATCAGTCTCCCTTTCTTTACTGCATGACCTGAGTAATTCTGTTATCTAACAATGCTCCCCGTTCACCCCTCAAAACAGGTGTCTTCTTAGTGGGGTTACACAGGTAACAAATGAATAAAAAAAAGTAAGTAAATAAAAGTAAATGTAGCAAAACTGGAATGTTCTTTAGTTCACTGTTGTAACCTCCAGACTATAAAAATAAATGGGATGTCTCTGTCAGATGCTGCGCTTTGAGTCAGTTGCGTCTTTGTGTTCTCGGAACACTCTGTTCCTGAGCAAGGCACATTTCACCACTGAATGAGGTGATACAAGGTTACTGCTGTACCAAAACTGGGTTTGTTAGGGATTGTGCAAAGGCTTCACTGAAAGCTACCCATCTGCATCTTGAGTTTACAGGAATATTCATGTATTTTTATGGAATTTTACAAATTCTTTAAAATAATTGCTGGGAAAAACACGCAGTTTTACCTTAAGAAATTCCTTAAGGCTTCTCTGTTAGTGCTTAAAGTTTGATGGAATCAAGTAATGTTCTTATTATAGTGCCCTGCTCAGATGTATGTGCATGCATAGTTAAATGCTGATTTTTTTTTTCTTAATTAAAAAGGTCTGGCCACTTAACAAAGCTGTTCCCAAGTGGCAGTAATCTTTTGTGCTTTGGTTAACCTTTTGTTTAAGATACAGTTTTTTAATATATAAGTTGTTATGTAAATCAAATCACTACAAAAAATACATCAAAAAAGTTTTATGGCAGCTCAATAGTAAACTAATATATACTTCTTGCTGGGGAAATCTTCTGAAATTCTCTTGGCCTGCAGGAAGATCAAATTACTCAGTACACGAGTAAGAAAACCCAGCCTGTTCTATGGAAGGTAATGTAGTAAAGCTGATGTTCAAATACTTACCCCCGGATTCTCAAAAGCTTGCACGGAGTGCAAGATGAGTGCAGTAGCTCACACAGGCAATATGTCTGCCGTGCGATCCAGGAACAGCCGGCAGGGGCGTGCGTGCATGAGAGCTCCAGCACTAATCTTGCACGGACTAAGCCATGGTATGCAAATCACCTCATTTGCTGGAGAAATCCATGCAAATGAGGTGATGTTGCAATCCAGGAAGCTTGCAATTGTCCATGCAAGACAAGTACAATCTGCAGAAATGTACTCTGTTACTAACAGAGTACATTTCTGCAGATTCCAAAACGGAACTATGACAGCATGCCAATGGCCAAGTAGAAGGCCATTGGCATTGCAAACCATAAAAAAACATAAATAAAACAACTTTTTTTTTTCTCGCCAATCTCTGCTGTGCAAGCATAGGACAGCGGCGCACAAACGGGATTGGGGAGAAATTAATAAATAAACTGAAAATGAGCATTCTAACAAAAATCAGTATTCTTCCATGCAAGTCAATGGCAGGCAGAAGACAACGTGGCCAGTGAGTAGTGGTTGCTAAGGGGGGAGGCTCAGTGTGGGACATGTAACTATGCATTAGTAGGCAATCTTATGCAAATGAGGGAAAGGTTAGTGAATCCCAGATTTTCCCAGGGTGTGAGGCAGGTCCCAAGAGTGTAAGAGTATAAATAGCTGGATGCAAGACTAGGATATAGGTGACATCATGGGGGGGGGTGGTGTCAGGCATACTGTAAGCGGATTGGAGACCTGTGGCTCGAGATTGCTCTTAAGTTAGCACAGCTAAGCTAGAGGTGTGTCTAAACCTGCCTAGTACACTTTACAAAGTGTAAGCGGGTGTGCGCAGCGCGCACTAGGTTCTACAGGAAGAAAAAGGAAGTTAAAACAGGAAAAAGCAGCTCTGTGCACATATGAGCACTCTGTTTGCATGGCGCACACATGTGCTTAAACGGGTAGGCAATGGGAAGGGAAAACAGCAGTAGGAAGGTAATCAAGGAGAACTAGCTTAGCTGACAGGTATAATGTATCAGACTCAGCCAATTACACAGGCAGCAGACCAGCCCAGCCCCAGCACACCACTATAAACTATGCAAACACCTTTCCCCTTGTTTTTCCCAAAAACACTGCACCACCAGTGTATCATAAACCAGCATGTGCAAAAGGCTGAGGGTGGTGAGGATGTGAATGCTGCTGAGCAACCCACAGTGAGGAGACTGAGAAGAGTGTACAGACCCAGGGTAACCTACCAAGGGCTACATTAGCTGGAGATAGTGGAGCGCTATAGGGTGGACAGGGACCTCCTACAGCAAATTGTTGAGCTGTGCCAGCCAAGCCTTACACACAGAACTAACAGAGGGGAACCCATCCCAGTGGATACCAAGGTATGTGTAGGTCTAATAATACTAGCTACGGATACTTTCCAAAGGCCAACTGGGGATATGATGGGGATTTCGCAGCCTTTGGCATCCAGGGTACTCCACCAGTTCCTGGATGCCATGTCGGTGAGCATGTATATTTCCCCATCACCTGTGATGCGTTGGCCAGTAATATGCGTCTCTTCCACCAGATAGCAGAATACCCTGAGGTAGTGAGACTGCATGCACATACACATTAAAGCACCACCAGGTGAGCAGGGTAGGGTCTACATCAACTGCAAGGGCTTCCCCTCCATCAGCTGCCAGGTCGTGTGCAATGCCCAGGACATAATAATGAATGTGTGTGCTGGCTGCCCTGGAAGCCACCGCGATTCCCACATCTGGCATCTGACGCAGCTGTACCAGACATTTGCCAATGGGGTCATCCCACACGGTCACCTAGTGGGGGATTCTGGATACACACTGGAGGCATGGCTGATGACACCCATCAGAAATGCACACATACCCGAACAAGAAATCCATAAAGACGCACACGCACAAACACGAATCATAATAGAGCGTGTGTTTGGGATGCTCAAGTCACAGTTCTGGTGCCTGGACACGTCCGGTGGAGCCTTGCAGTACTCAGTAACTACATGTATCCAAATTGTCCTTGTATGTGCCATGCGACACAATATGATCCTGCGAAAACAGCTGCAGCAGGAACAGCACGGGGCAGGGCCACACAGTCCCCCACCAGTGCCAAGGCCTGCACAGGTGCAGAGTGACTTGGAGGAGGAACAACCTGAGCCTGCTCCAGTAGGCAGAAGGAGGCTTGCCCAGTATGCCCTGGCCTTGGCAAAGAGGCAATGCAGAACACATGCACTGACACAGTAGGGACCCAGGGAATGACACCTCTCTCCGACTTGCACACACAGTAAAAGGGATGCCAAACATGACACTACCTGTGCTCAACCATAGGCAGCCCTGCATCACCACCTTCAATACTGGGACACCCACAAGGTAGGTGACTCACACATGCCAGTCGGGGGGGGGCACATAACAGTGACAGCCAGCAGGATAGGTGTAGACAAACACAAACAAATGCTGTACTATGGCCTCTGAATGAGCCCCATGGGTAACCCCTATCCCAGCCCTACACAGACTACAGCAGGCCAGCCAGTTGGATGTCAGTTGTGAAGGCTAGGAAGTCAGAAACTAATGTGTAGGTAGTGAAAGCTACGATCTGTAGTACACTGATATACTTCTAGCCAGCACGATAGGTAAGACTACAGACTGAAATGGTGTACCTGACATACCAGTACTTTCCTAGTAACTGTGTAAAGGTGTAAGGTGTGCCCCACCATCCTATATACACACTTATAGTAACAGCAGGTATGCCCCCCCCACCCCTGTGTAGAAATGTAGAAACAGTTCGGTGTGTCCCCTCCCACTAAGCAGAAATGTTGCAACAGTCAATGCCAACTGACTGATGTATACCCTGCAGACACAGCATGCTACATGTCGGTGTACAGCACAAAGGTTAGCACCGCAGTACAAACCACCTGGACTTGATCCACACATGCAATATAGATGGTCATACTGGGCATGCTCACACACACAAACACAAGAAGGCCATGTCAGCAAACAACAGTGGAACAGACATATCTGGCAGTTGCAGTTCTCAGTGCAGGCGCATGTCAGTATGCACCACTTATGCCTTGCACACACAGTGGATAGGAAAACAGACATATAGGTAAGGACAACACGCTATAATAAGCCAAAGGTAGATGGACATAGATGTTTTGAAGAGGGCGGCCATGACAAGGAGACATCTGTGCCTGTCCCACCCAGCACACAGCCAAAGGGCTCCAAACACATATAAGGTGCAGGTGTCACTCACTGCAGATACTAGCCACTAGTATCTGTCAGCATGATGGCGTGTTGCATGTGCCAGCTGTGCAACATGACTGCACAAGGAAGATGTCACCTAGTAGCTCTATACACGTACCTGTGGCATATAACCCTGTGTGTGCCCGCATGTGGCATGTCAGCCCCTACATGAATGGGTTATGGCCCATGCACACACCGCCCTCCCCATAGCAGTATCATGACAAGCCTGCTGAGGTCATCCAATGTGAAGTACACCTTTATTCCGCATGATGCTTCCCATAACTGTGTACTGCTGTACTGATAAACTAGTTAGGTAGTAGTCCTAACCCCAGACTTGGCAACTGTGTGAGTGAGTGAGTGAGTGAGTGAGTGAGTGAGTGAGTGAGTGAGTGTGTCTGACTGAATAGAGAGCAATGCTTTTTAGGCCACTCACAACCTGTACAATACACATACTCGTATTTGGCAAGGCTGTTGATGTCACTCACCTAGAAATAGACCTTTAGGGAAATCACAGCCCAGTAATCTCCGTAGGGCGTCTTCTAACTGCGTACTGCTCTAGTGTGGTAAAATAATGAGGTAGGTGTTCTAATCCCAGACCTGGCAAGTGTGTGCGTGTGTCTGTCTGAGTAGAGAGCAATGCTTTTTAGGCCACTCACACCCCATACAATTCACATACTCGACTTTGGCAAAGCTGCTGAAGTCACACACCTAGAAATACACCTGTGGGAAAGTCATAGCCCAGTAATCTCTGTAGGGCATCCTGCTGTAGTGTGGTGTAGAACTGTGGTAAGGTTCCATCTCCACCCATGGCAGTTCTGGATGTTTGTGTGTTGCAATGTCTGTGTATGGAACAAAGCATCATAGGCCACTCGCAGTACATTTCACATGCCCTACATTGCCAATCCTGCTGATGTCATTCATTGTGAAGTAAAACGTTGGGTAAAAGTTCTTTAGTAATCCTTGTGGCGCGACCTATAACAGCTCTATGCTGTAGTGTGATATAGACCTTGGTCAGGGGTTCTATACCCACACATGTCAGTTGTGGATGTTTTATGTTTGTCTCACTCTCCTTGTAGGGAGCAATGCATTTTAGGCTAGTCACTTGTGGTACAGTTGAAATGCCCTACTTTGGTAACCCTGCTGATGTCATTCACTGTGAAATACACCTGTAGGGAAGTAGTACTCCAGTAATGTCCATGGCACATACTGTAACTGCGTAGTGCTGTAGTGTAATAAAGTAGTTAGGTAGGGGTTCTACTCCCAGACATGACAGGTGTGTGTGTGTGTAAGACCCATATCCTGTGTAGAGGTGAGTGTGTGTCAACTGTGGGCATTGTGAAGGGAGTTTGCTAAATTATTTTATGGTGGCCCTACTATATATCACAATGTCAACCATACAGGGATAACAGATGTAAATTAGCTGGGAGGCTGGGGTGCAAAGCCATACGCATACATGTGACATCAAGGCCAGAAAATCCAAGTTAGCAACCCCACTAGTACCCCGAGCACACACTCAACCCATGTGTCATATGAACACCCATGCCTAGGCAGCAGCCAATACGTGGGTAGTGGCCACTGATAGTAGCTATGCAGTGATAGCAGTGGGCTACAGAGGGCATGTCACCCTGCCCATCTGTCCAATATACACGTACATGCAGACAGTGCACCTCTACAATGTTCCCTAATGGACACCTGCACCACCTGTGGTGCCTTCACATATGACTGACAACGGACATACCATGCCTGACAACATGTTCTGTATGGACAGATGACACTGACATCAGGGAATGCTGTTGGCATGCCATCAATGTAGGTGAAGGGTAAACCTCCTGCCCAGTACCAGTTCCTGCCACAGGTGGGCAAGACTGGCACATCCGATGATAATCTCTGTTCACAACATGGGCCAGACACCCCATGTACCACATGTCACTGTACATGAATGTGGGAGGTGTGCGCATCCCAGATACCATCCGTGTCATGGACTAAGGAACACATACATGGCATGTGGTGTATAGCATTGGCCACACACAATAGTCACCCAGGTGACTGGATGGGGGATGCAATACGATGGGGGATGCAATACCCACTTGTGTGGGCAAATGCAGTAACTACAGGCCTGAGCCACAATCTAGATCATTGTTATGTGGCCTGATGCCAAGGTATACCCATCGCCTACCCTTCAGCCTGCTGGCACAGTTGACAACCACACACCCGTGTAGACATGCACCCATGCATGTCAGAACTGGCACCCTGTGTGTGTTCGTGTGTGTGTGTTGTATGGTACGTATGTCCACATCCACACTCACTACAACCCCCCCCAGGGCATACTGAAGCATGTAACACATTGCATTTAAGTTACCTGGCACTGGCTCACTAAAGCAATTATATAAGTCAGCACTAAAAAAATTAAAAGCACTACACCCTCACAAACTCCCCTTGAGTACCTTGTTCCCCACTGGCCCTTTTTTCAATTATAAAGGAATTCCCAATACTATTCTAGCATGTCCAAAGGTCAGTTTTCAATCTCCTCTCTGGTCCAGCTGGTGAATCTGGGAATCTTGAGGCAATGTTACAACTGCCTCATGTACACAGACAACCCTCTCCTCCTTCCAACAAATTCCAACACATGTGAGAGATGCAACCATATAGCCAAACTGGAGGCTAAGCTCTCTCAACTCAGTACTGGCGTAACCAGTCAGGAGGGGAAGGAAACCACACTCACTACAATTCCAGTCTCACATAGACCTACCACGACAGCAAACCAAACACATAAACACACAAAAACATACTCAGAGGCTCTAAATAAAAGTCTGCCTAAGCAGCAGAGACCTCCAAAGCAGACACCCAAGCAACCGCTACCTCAAAACAAAACACGTGCAACACATAGCTCACAAAGCCAGTGTGCCGAACAGTCACAGCCCTTAAGGCTAAACAACACACCTGATACACTTGTAATAGGTGACTCTATCGTCAGGCACACTGACGTCCCGCTCACCAGGCTGAGCTAGGAGAAGGTCACGGTGAGCTGCCTGTCGGGAGCTAGGATCCGCCACATAACACAAGCACTCAGGTCACTCCAAGGCAAGTACAAATATGACTCGGTCATTGTCCATGCTGGTGTGAATGACCTGAGATGTACCTCCCTGGACTACATGAAAAGAGACATAGAGGAGCTCTCTGAGCATGTAGCCCAGGCCGGTATGACCCTGACCTTGAGTAGCATCTTACCCTCACCAAGAATGATGCCACAATATGAAGACAAGATGATCAATTTCAACAATTGGCTTAAGTATTGGTGTCATTCAAAGGGGATCCAATGCCTGTCAGCCTGGGATGACATGCTCGACAAGCCACGATGATTCGCTAGGGACGGCTTGCACCTGTTACCCCTGGGCTTTCGGATATTGGCAAAGGCTCTTGCTACCCCCATAGTGCCTTTTTTAGGCAAGGCTCAAAAGACAAACCCACCTCCATAGGTATCACAAGGGATAAGAAACTAAGAGTAATGCTACTCAACGCCAGAAGTTTAAAATGCACGCACTCAAAACTCTCCTTAGCATGGAGAACATCGATATCTGTGCAGTAACAGAAACCTGGTTCAAGGCTCCCGAGAGCACCCCAGCACTACCAGGATGTTTTTCAAGGATGCATCTGCAGTCATCACATATGGGTTGTCCTGCCTCAGGCAGCCCTTCGGTCGGCCGGATTCCAAAGTCTGGGTCCGGCGTCAGCTGATGTCGCCCCTTCCCCAACGTCAGAGCGCCTGGGGTATAAAAGCGTCAGCCTACGCCATCTTCCTCAGTCTTTCTTACCGCGTGGTGCCCAAAGCAGAAGCAGTTCGCAAGTGCCGGTCGGCCAGCTCCTGTATTTCAGCTAAACCGAAGACTTCAAAAGCTAAGTACCC
Organism: Protopterus annectens; assembly: GCF_019279795.1. NCBI lineage: Eukaryota > Metazoa > Chordata > Ceratodontiformes > Protopteridae > Protopterus > Protopterus annectens. Next base: position 282,381,202 of record NC_056747.1, read on the forward strand.
CGTTGGGGACTCTTTCTTGCCTCAGCCGATGTCAGATAAAATTAATAATTGCTTAACTTGTGGGAAACAAATACCTTATAAGGATTTCCACTCTTACTGCCTACCTTGCCTAGGCCCAGACCACGACGTCTCGGCCTGTTCCGCCTGTGCTTCCTTCAACCGACGCACTCTAAGACGTCGGTCGGAGTTTGCAGAGGAATTTTTTGGGGCTAGTTTTGCTAACAAAATGTCGTCGGAGACTCCGACTTCACATTTAATGAAGAAACGCAAGGACAAGGACTGACACCCGCGGTCTCGGCTGAAACCACGGCCAGGCCTACCGCGAGTGTCTCTGTTTCGGCTGAAACCGAGTCCTTGGTATTACCGTCCACCGAATCCGTACAACCGACTACCTTGGCCCCGGAGGCCACTACTGTCTCGGTTGTTGAATCTCCTTTGGAATCTGGTGTCCAGGAGCCTTCCGACACCATTCCTTTAGACAAAACTACACCAGCACGTGGTGCAGCCAGGCCTCCTGCATCCATGTCTATTAAGGCATTCTCTAGGGCTAAAGCTGCTAAACATTCAAAATCTATGCCTCCCAGGGTTATCCCTCAGGGACCCACTACAGGTTCTCAGATCCTTAGTCTAGCAGAGGACCTTATTTCATTAATTAGGGGCTCTCAGCCTCATCCGGACAGGGGCTCTCAACCTTCTACAGCAAAAAGGCCCAGGGTTGAGCCCTCTGATCCACTCTCCTCAGATGAGGCCTCTGATGGCTCTGCCCTCTCGGACTACCAGGAGGAGGCTTTTTTGGCCTACGAGGATTCAGATGCAGAGGAATCTATCCCTTCGGCCTCCCCTCCTGAAGAACTGTCTTTTGGAGAAACTTTGCACACTGAGGGAGCATTTCCAATGGCAGGGCCAGGAATTCTCTGATTCCAGGAAGAGATTAAGGACCTTCTTGCATTTGCCTCAGCATAGATCTTTGGCTATTCCCCCTGTTTTGAATGTCATTGATGATGTGTACTCGGAATCTAGCACAACCCCTGACACTCTCCCTCCGGCTCCTGCCAAACCTGATAGGTACTACAGGGTCCCGGAATCACATCTTTTCCTTTACAAGGCCCACTCTGCTGATCCAGAAACTATTTCCCAGGGCCCTAAAGGGGTTACAGCTGTCACTACAAAAAATCCACTCCCCTCTGAAAGGGAGTCCAGGGCTTTAGAGCGATGAGGTAAAAAAGTGTATACTTCTGCTACCCTTGCTATGAGGGCTTTAAACTGTCAATTTCATATGATACAGTACCAAGAATATTTGTTAGATGAACTGCATAAAAAGCTGTCTTCACCTGAACCCCTAGATCGCAAATCACTTCAGGATCTGGTACATAACTCTCAATAGGTTAGCAACCATTTTTTGCAGTGTGGTTATGATGCATTGGAAGCTCCATGTAGGTCAGCTATGACAGGCGCAGTCATACGTAGGCATGCTTGGCTGAAGGAACAATCTCTGCCAGACCATGTTAAAGCAAAGCTTCTGGATGCTCCACTGGAAAAGCAAAAGTTATTTGGCTCCACTGCTCAGGAGGTCTTAAAGAAATTTGAAGAAAAGGCAAAATCTGTACAAACAGTCAAGGATTTTATGCAGGTCCAACCACCAAGATTCAGCAGAAACTGGCCTTTCAAGAACTGGTCCTTTCCAGACACAGACAGATTTCAGAGAGGCAAGAACAGGTGTGCCAGAGGTAGAGGGCAAACTAGAGGCTCCTACAGAGGATGCCAATGGCAGCCTCCCAACCAGAGAGGTAGTGCAGGGCCTACAACTGCTGCACAAGGACAAACTCAATGACTTTATTTTGACACCGCCAACCAGGGCTCAATTGAAAGCACCTTTGGGCGGAAAGCTTTCCTTATTTTCAGAAAGTTGGCACATTATTACAAGGGACAAAAGGACACTACAAATAATAGACAAGGGATACAGGTTCCATTTCCACACATTACCGAAAAGAAAAGGCATGCCAGACCTGCCACCAAATCAAAGGGCAGAGGCTTTGAAACAAATCTCAAACTTAATGAGAATGAAAGCAATAGAAAAGGTTCCTCTCGCAGAACAAGGCCAAGGATTTTATTCCAGACTCTTCTTGTTCCAAGAAAAGAAAAGCAATGGAGGCCTATTCTAGACTTGTCCGCACTAAATACTTATCTCATTGTGCCAAAATTCAAAATGCTGACTCTACAGCAACTCCTTCCCATGCTGGGCAAGGGGTCTTGGCTGGTAACTCTGGACCTCAAGAAGGCATACCTGCATGTCCCTATCAGACAAAGCTGCAGAAGACACCTCAGATTTCTTGCAGGTTCAGAGCATTATCAGTTCTCAGCATTGCCCTTTGGCTGATCTACTGCGCCCAGAGTATTCACGAAATGCCTGGCATCAGTAATTGCACACTGCAGACTTCAGGGGATGCAAATATACCCGTATCTGGACGACTGCCTTATACAAGCGGACAGCCAACAAATTTTGGTAAAACACTTGAATTATGCCATCTATCTTCTTCAGGCCTTGGGATATACAGTCAACATTCACAAGTCAAGACTTGTACCATCCCAAAGAATAACCTTTCTGGGTGCGGATCTAGACACAACCACCCAAATGGCTTTCCTCACAGAAGAAAAACAAAACCAACTACCGGATTACTTCACAAACCTGTCAAGACAAACTCAGCTGACTGCAAGAAAAATCCTGCAGGCCCTGGGTTACATGGCCTCCTGCATTCTTCTGATTCCTCAAGCAAGGCTACATATGAGGAAATTCCAATGGTACCTAAGGAGTTTATGGACTCAGCACAGTCACAGCTTGGAAACTTTGATACCACTCATCCCATGCCTTCAAAGAGAATTTCTGTGGTGGGCTCAAGCAAGCCAGTCAAACGGGGGTTTGCCCTTCAGCAAACCAATAGCCAGCCAAACCATTACAACGGACGCTTCAGACCACGGATGGGGAGCGCACATGGGAGGAAAATGCATTCAAGGACTATGGTCACAAAAAGAGCTACGCATGCACATAAACCAAAAGGAAATGCTGGCAGTGATACATGCAATCGAGGCCTTCAAGTTATTTCTACATCAAGGCCACCTGCTAATAAGGACAGACAACACTACAGTTATGTGGTACATAAACAAGCAAGGAGGCACCCATTCCTACCCTCTTTGCAGACTGGCAATGAATCTATGAGAACTTGCCTTGACTCTCAATATACAGCTGCAATCCCAATTTGTACCAGGAAAGGACAATATACTGGCGGACAGCTTAAGCAGGGACATTATGGACGCACACGAATGGAGGCTGCACCCAGACATCTTCCATCAGATAACACAATCATGGGGGAGACCGGACATAGACCTATTTGCCTCCCCACACGATCATCAGCTGGAGAAGTTCTGCTCAAGGACATACCACCCACTAGCTTGGAAAGTGGATGCTCTCTCTTTCAGCTGGAGAACTCTAACAGTGTATGCATTCCCACCTCTTCCATTAATGACCAAGGTCTTACTGAAGATCAGGGCAGAGCAGCCAAGAGTGATTCTGATAGCTCCGGACTGGCCAAGACAGCACTGGTACCCATTGCTAAAGAGCATGTCACCGACAAAACCATGGCTTCTGCCACAATGGCTGCTTCTCCTGACACAGCACAATTACAAAACTCTGCATTCCAACCTGAAAACATTACAACTAGCTGCCTGGAAAATACCCTGACTCATCACCAGGATAAGCTGTCCAAAAGAGTGAAGGATATCATCATGGAAGCTTGCAGGCCTTCCACAAGAAAGGCATACTCAGCAAAATGGAAAAGATTTCTCACCTGGAGCACCTCAAAGGGCCTAGATGCAACAGTTATGAACATGGCACATATCCTGGAATATTTGGCAGAAATGCTCCACAATGGCCTGTCTTACTCTTCCATTAAATTCCATGCTTCAGCAGCTTCAGCAGAGTACAATACTGATCCACCTGTCTTCTCTCATCCTCTGCTAAGACAGTTTCTAAGAGGAATTAAAAACATCAATCCTCCAAGGAAACCACCAGTGCCTACTTGGGACCTTAACTTCGTGTTGGAAAAACTAACACTGCCTCCCTTTGAACCAGCGGCATCTGCAGAACTACAGTTCCTCTCTTGGAAGACTGCCTTCCTTCTGGCCATAACCTCAGCAAGAAGGGTATCTGAGTTACAGGCCGTCATGGCAGTACAGCCATTTCTTATTTTTCATCGAGACAGAGTCTCATTGAGAACCAATCCTTCATTTACGCCAAAGGTGGTATCTAGGGTCTCATTAAACCAAGCTATTCACCTGCCTACCTTCTTTCCAAATCCACAGAACAAAGGGCAAAAGCTTCTGCACACCCTGGACATACACAGGCAATTGCGCTACTACTTGGACAGAACTAAAAATTACAGAAAAACTGACCAGTTGTTTGTAGCATATGCTGCTGGTGCACAAGGAAAAGCAATTTCAAAACGGACAATTTCAAAATGGATAGGAAATTGCATTTGTTTCTGTTACTCCTTTCATGGAAAAGCTGTGCCACCTAACATTAGACCTGATTCGACCAGAGCCACAGCCACCTCCACAGCCTTCTTAAGAGGGGTGGCTACCAAGGACATTCTAGAAGCTGCTACATGGAGCTCCGTGCATACATTTTCCAAGCATTACAACTTACCTTTATATTCCAGATCCAGAGCAGGCTTTGCTACAGCAGTCCTGCAGGGCATTTTAGCTACACCATCCTTTACATAGATCCTCCACCCCAGATTGGCTATGGTATTCTACCCATATGTGATGACTGCAGATGCATCCTTGAAGGACATAGTACAGTTTTGTACCTACCATAAATGTAGATGTCCGATAGGTATGCATCTGCAGTCAGGTTTACCCTCCCTCCTTCCCCTCTGTGGTATTTCTTGGGTACATCCCCCTCTCATAGCTAGCTGGGGTTATCTATTATGGTGTATTTGTTTTTATATATGTATATATTTTTGTGCATGTTTGGAATTTATTGCATTTCTCCAAATTTAGCCTTCCTTAGAGGGCACCTGGCATCTGGGACAAGAAAAACTGAGGAAGATGGCGTCGGCTGACGCTTTTATACCCCAGGCGCTCTGACGTCGGGGAAGGGACGACATCAGCCGACGCCGGACCCAGACTTTGGGATCCGGCCGACCGAAGGGCTGCCTGAGGCAGGACAACCCATATGTGATGACTGCAGATGCATACCTATCGGACATCTACATTTATGGTAGGTACAAAACTGTACTTTATACCTCATACCATGCTTTTTGGCCCCAAAACCTGGACAGAACCACAAAAGGAGGGGGAGTATCAATATTCGTCAAAGATACCCACACCTCCAGGTTGGTGGCACAGCACGAAGCATCAGAGGCTATCCATGTGCAACTAACAGTGGGTAAAACTGCCTTCCAGTTTATAGCCTGCTACAGACCACCCTCCCAAACCCAGGAACCCCACTCGGCCTTCCTGAGAACACTGGAAAATATGAAGATCTCTCCAAACACCATTATATTGGGCGACTTCAACTACCCAAACATAGACTGGGAGCATTACACTAGCTCCAACACCCTAGCCCAAAGGTTCCTAGAATTTATAAACTCAAATGCTATGGAACAACTTGTTACCACTCCCACAAGAGGGGAAAACATACTGGACCTGATCATCACCAACATGGGGACTTTATGCTCCAGACCAGAAGTGTATCCCTCACTGGTAACATCAGACCATAAACTAATCTCACTGGATATTCACATCCCGACCCCACCCTCTGCCCAGAAAACCACAGTGAAAAACTTCTCTAAAGCAAATTTCACATTCCTCAAAACCGAGGTGGAATCCTTCAAAGCCCCCGGGCCTGTGGAAAATACGGCCCAGACCGCAGAATCCTTTATAAATGCATTCTATGAACGCCTTCAGGAATGCATGGATCATGCAATCCCAAATAAAACCAAGACCCAGTCCTCCAAAGGCAGACGTCCTGTCTGGTGGACCCCAGCCATAAACAAAAACTATACAATAAAAGGAAGCTACTACATGATAGAGCAAAATCCCAAAAAGGGAAGGCATCTCTGATCAGTATTAGTAAAAAACTATGGACACTCATAAAATCGTCTAAGGCCAGCTTCAAGAGAAAAATTGCACAGGACACTAAGGATAATCACAAGGCTTTCTTTAGTTATGTTAGTAACCCTGAGTGGGAATTCCCAGATATGCTCAGAATTAGTCCAAAATGACAAAAAATACACCGAACCCACAGACATTGCCAACATGCTAGCTGACAGGTTCAGCGCAAACTCCCCCCCCCACCAAAAGGGCAAATATCTATACCAGCAGAGTGCTTCCCCCCTGACATCTCAAATGCTCAGGTAAGAGCCGCCCTCTCCAAACCAAAAAACACAGCATCAATGGGGCCAGACGGTGACCCGGGCTGCGTCCTACATGAACTCCAAGAAGAGCTAAACCCAAACCTAAAACTACTGTTCAATCTCAGACTTACTGCAGGATATGTACCCAAAGAGTGGCGTTCAGCAACAGTGGTCCCTCTCCACAAAGGTGGTTGCTCAACGGGTCCTGGAAACTATCGCCCCATAAGCCTGACTAGCTTGGTCTGCAAAGCTATGGAAAGGATCATCATGGACCTCATAAATAAAGATATTGGGGACCTACAGACACTGGATCCTACCCAGTTCGGCTTTGTTAAGGGCAGATCCTGCTTCTTAAACCTGGTCAATTTCTTTGAAACAGTCACCAAGGCCATTGACGAGGGGAAGGTGGTCCACACAGCCTACCTGGACCTCGCAAAAGCCTTAGATACAATACCCCACTCGGGCATTATAGATAAGCTCACCAGTTTAAATATAAACCCCTATGTCACTAGATGGGTTGCAAACTGGCTCAAGGACAGAACCCACATGGTTAGAATTGCTGGAGCCATGTCAGACTCCAAACCAGTTACAAGTGGCGTCCCACAAGGCTCAGTCCTGGGACCTCTCTTGTTCGGTATATATTTCTCGGAGGTACAGGCCAAGACGGAAGGACTGTGGCTGACTAAGTTCACAGATGACTGCAAACTGGGCGCCATAATCATCTCTCCAGCCGACACAAGCATCCTCCAAAAGGGCCTCATAGAAACAGACAACTGGTGCCAGAGCCATGGCCTCAAGCTAAACACCAAAAAGTGTATAGTCATCCCCTTTGGCAAAAACAAAGTGCCCACAAATTACCACATAGGTGGTAATCCATTAAGTACAGAAGAAGTAATTAGGGACCTGGGGACCCAAGTTAATGGCAATCTATCATTTGACAACCACGTGGCCAAAGTGGTTAGAAAAACATTTTATATAGCCCACGTAATCATGAAGGGATTCACATCTAGATCAGGGGAGGTCATCATGCCTCTTTACTCATCCCTCATCAGGCCCATAATTGAGTACAATGCCCCTTTTGGGATGTACCTTACCAGACACCTGCAGCAACTGGAAAGACCCCAAAAGTACCTCACCAAGAGGATCAAAGGGCTCAAACAGATGCCATATGCTGCCCGGTTAAAGAAACTCCAGCTCTACTCAATGGCATACCGCCTGCTCAGAGGCGATCTGTGCCTGACGTATAAAGCCATGTCCAACCCGGAATTAATGGACATGCTGCACCTCAGAAAATCCAAATCCCATCGAGCTACGCGCTCGAGAGACTTGAACCTCAGCACTGAAATAAATAGGACAAGCTGGTGGGACAGATTCATAACCCAGAGGCTCCATTCACTCTGGAATAAAATCCCAGTCCAGGTTAGGCAGAGTCCCTCATTGACTCTCTTCAAGAGGAATCTTGATGAGTGGATGGGAGATCATAGGTTTACCTCGGGTATCACTTCTGTGTCACTGTTAGACAGAGGCACAGTATACTAACCTCAAAAAAGGGCATAGCAAAATTAATTTAAAATGGGAGGCGAAAGCCAAACACACTCTGGCTAGGCTTATAAATGCCCTAGGACAGATAGCCTAGTACGAACCTATGAACTAAGCCATGCAGAAATGCATAATCATGATGTGTCCACATACATATCATACAGCCCAGGTGTACAACACTACAGGGAATGTATTCCACCATGTAGATGTATTTGTCTGTGCATGTATATTTATCATTGAATGGATATAACATATCTATATACGTAGATATAGATATAGACATATCTATATACATATGCATATACACACACACATATATATATATAAGCCAATACATACAGATATACATACAGTCAACGTTATAGATGTATATATCCACATGTCCACATATAGACAGCACTAAGAATGCATATATGTCAGCATATATATGGCTCACCTTTCACAGGGAGAACTCCGCATGTGTCCAGAGGCTGGTAGGCCTAAAGTATGTTCTCAACATTGCACAATCCTGCAATACATGCATAGAATATGCAATGTGCGAATGTCAGTATGCATTCGCTCATTGCAGATTAGGCAATTTGGTTGCGGATGCCACTATAGTGGGGATGGGGAATAATTCCCTATTCCCACTGTAGTGCACACTAGGAGTTTGTATATCATGGTAGGGGGTCTGTGGGGGGCCCAGCCTCCCAGGGGGGTGCAGGGAGTCATGCCCCCCACCATTACAATATGTATTCCAACCTGCATTTCGAGTGTCAGCGAAGGTGCCTGTAGAAATGCAGTTCTCTTAACTGTGGTGCAGTAAGAAATGATGGGTTAGTCCGTTCTGTTTGCAGAATGGGCCGTTCAAAGGAATGATTGTCTCCCTGTCAAAGGTGAACACATATATATCAATATAGGCATATATGGACATACATCTGTAGCTGGAACTGGGAACGTAACCACAACATATATGTCCACATTGTACCATTGATGGGTTTGAGAGACCCAAATAACATACATCTGGCATGGATAGCTATCCCCACCCCCCCCACAGCCAAATACATCTGGCCTGCAATACAATACTAACCTTAGCAGATCCCATAAGCAGGGACCCTACACAACAAGGGCAGTACATGTTAACAGTACTCCATCCCACCTGTAGGATGTAAGGCTGGCATTACTAATATATCACGCAGTACAGTCAAGTGGCATGTCATGCTTGGGGGAAACCCCTGGGCAGGTGCAGTAAGTAGCTGGGATCCCTCCTACAATCCAATAGCCCTACACTTGACAATGGTTTCACCAATGTTGGCAAGGACATCCACAAACTCACCATGTCAGCTGGGAACTACCACTCGGTAGCCTGATGACTGTGGTCTGCAGGGACATGGAACATACCAACAATGACCCATGGCCAATGTCAATGGTTATCTCAACACACGGGACCCTGCCAATGTTGGACTTGTCAAAGGCAGAGAATACAACCTGAACCCGGTATACCTCCTTAACCCAATCATGACAGGTGCAGATGAGGGTTAGGAGGTGCACAATGCCTATGACATCATAGCAAGCTTTTGTACACCATCCCACTTGTAGGAATGTGTGAGGTTGTTAGGGGATCTACCTCCATTCCCAGGATATGTTTCCACCAGGACTGTTTGGCATATGCCAACATACCACAGGCGCCATCCTGTGGGCATACAGTCCTTCACAGGTCATAGATGTGTCGATGCCCTCCTCCACACTGTTGAGGTGTGCAACACTCCTGGGGTTGCTATAACTCACTGGGTGTGGCTGTTGTGGACACGACTACCATAATTGCAGTTACTGTTGCATCTATCCCCCCACATAGCTGTCTGTAATACTGTACAGTGTATGTAATCAGGTTGTTAGTTGTTGTCTACACCATTCACAGTAGTTGAGTGCTTCACACTCTCCTAAGGGTAGGGCTATGCCACCGGCATTGGCACACACATGTTACTTAGGTGAGGATTGCAGTAGAGTGGGGAGAAGGGCATATACACCCTGATGTTAGAATATTCAATGCCATCCACGTTGCAGACTGCATATATAGCACTGTGTGGTTGTGCCTACCCTGTCATGGTGGGATTACATGTGCAACAGATGTGTTATCTGCATGAGGACATACCTCCATGTGTGCAGTCCTGTACCTGTACTGCATCCTAACCAAAGGCACTGTATGTTGTACCCAGCTATGGCATGTGTACCACCCACTACACTTACTGGTGTCCACTGTAGAAGGCCTGATGACACCACTACACCCATCAGCCATGTGGCACATGGACAAACACAACACAATCTGAACAGATGGTGACAACAATACAACATTGTTAATTAAAGCTAGGATGCATCATGGCTGCACAGCTACACCTTCCAAGATATTAGCATTTCACTTTACTGCTGACAACATGCTACATATCATTCCATTGCTACATTGTTGCACAGTCACCTTGTGCATCAGAACCATGTTAACCTGTCCCTGCATCAATGTTACGGATGTCAGGCAGTGGCAGAGGTATCATATGCACAGGGTGTGTTGTTGGTTTTCCAGAGACCTAGGCTGAGCCGTACAGTTGACAACATGTGTGTGTGTGAGGGGGCTGAGAATTGTTATGGGCCACTGGTGATGTGTGTGCAGGTATGTGGTTGCCCTAGGTTCGTTGTTTGTGTGTGTGTCTGCATGCACACAGTTCCTCCATGTGGCTGCCCTATACAGGGAATTGTGGGACAGCTGCAGACTGTACCTGGCAGGGTTTGCAGTTCACCGTCTCCAGCCACAGACACGGGACCTGTGCCTGGGAGGGGTGCTACAGACAGTATCAGGTACAGAGCCAGAGTACTGTCCCCCGAGTTTGACAGACATCCACTGGATCCAGGTCCATCCAGGAACTGGCCAGGGCGACATGCATGTGGTCTGCTCTGACAGGCTGTGGATAGCCCCCCCACAGTGCTGGGGCTGGTACTGCCACTATGGGAGCGGCTGTGACTGTTCGGACGTCGATGGCGACCTCCAGCTGCTGGTGTTGCTGGCATACGTCCACGTGGCTGTCGCAACCGTCCCGCCCTGTCCTGATGCATGGACATGACATTTTGGATGAGTTCCAGTGTCTCACCTTACAGTCTATCCATGACTTTGGTGTAATTACGGATAGCACCTGCTAGGTCACGGATGCTGTCAGTCACAGAGGTGTGATGAGCCCTCTGCGCCCTTAGACCTTGCCTGGTGTACCATTCCATACGAGCCAGTGCCTCCATGACGGTCTGGAACATGCGTGTGGTTGAAATAGGGGTTGCACGTCTGCCAGGTGCATGATGACCAGCAGTGCTCCTACAAGAACCCCTGCACATATCCCTATGTGATACCCTGCCAGACATCTGGCTATGACTGCTGTGTCCTGACACACGTGCCATAGATACCACACTGTCCTAGCCCATGCCAACCATAGGCTGTCCCTCAGCTAGGGCGAATGGTGATGAGGTGCGTAGAGGCAGTGTGACTGTGTGCGTGGATGGTGTGGGTATGTGTGGGTTGTCAATTGGTGGCCCAGCTGCAGCCCCTGATGACCCTTCCTGTGCCTCAACACACCTATATTCATGGTCACTGTCTGTATCAGTGACATCAGATTCCCTGCCGGGGGGGGCCCAGACCCACCTTGCCACCTGTGAGGGGAAAACAGGGAACAGACTCTAAGACCTGTACAACATCGCTAAACAGTACACACACACACACACACACACACACACACACACACACACACACGTGTACAGACATGGCCACACAGACATACACACATGCAGTCGACATACATGGCAACCCATACACTACACCAGACAGCACCTATAGGCAGCTCCCACAACCCCATAACACACACAATAGCAGGTGATGGTGCAGTACAGTGTCACACACATACCTGTAATTACACACATGTCAGCATGCAGGACATGTGGGGCTGAACAGCATGCAGTGCAACTGTAGACAGTCCCCATTACCAACATTATACATGGCTGTGATGCATGGCTTCTGTTTGCAGGTGATGCCCTCCCCCTGGAACCCACTGCACCCATGTCCACAGCATTGCTGTGCATCCGTTCAGCACCCTGGCATGTACTGTGTATCATACCTCACGGGTGTGCACACCATTGCAGGATGTGTCTGTGTGTCATGTGCGTTTCTGCTGCTGCTCACAGCCTCTGTGTGTTCCTGGATGATGTATGGACACGTGTTTAGTGACTGCTTGGTGTGTATTCACATAAGTCATCATCAGTGGTACATGTATGAGTGGTAGATTACCATTAGACCAACCACAGAGACATTGTACTGTGCCTATGGTGAGTATAGAGACCATTATTGACCATGACTGGGCCCTGGCTGATGCCCGTGGTACACATAGGTTCATAGGTGAGTACTGTTCTGTTGGTCCTGGGGCCTACATAAGCCTAGCCACAGGGCTTCCCTGCCAATCACCACCCACTAATGTTATTCCCCTGTCAGGTTGTGGCACACAAATGCTACCCAGGGTGTATTCCCCATTCCCCATCCAGTTGCCACATGTTTCTGTCAAGAGGGCCAATGAGTAGCATTGCCTGACATGTATGGGTAGTCCATTCCAGGGTGTGGTGATTCCCCAAAACTGGGGCTTATCCCTCCAGTATATTCTGTGTGATGTGTTGATTAGGTTTAGGACCCTGGAGCGTGTGTTAGCCGAGGGAGTGGGATGTCGTTACATGTAGCATGTTGAACTGCTGTGTATGACATAGCTGTGAATGTTGGGCAGATGTCAACTGTGCCTGGGCAATGTGCACTGGAGTGTAGCCAAAGTTGTCGGAGATGGAGTGTGTATTGCATGTGTTTGTGGCTGGTAATCCTATTAGTGAGGTGTGTGCTGTGTCAGTGCACAT
>NC_056747.1:282396555-282401555 GCF_019279795.1 Protopterus annectens
TACCCCCACCAGCCGTTGGCCACAGTAATTTGCAGAACACAGATATCATGGGTCATATCCTTGCCATTCACTGCTGGTCTGCACATTTGACAGGAATGTCCCACTGCCCACAGGGACTACTACTACTGTCCAGTGCAGTTGTTGAGCACAACATCATTACAGAAACATGTACTGATGGCACATGTACATCCTTTCACAGTATACATCCTATTATTCTTTGCCATATACTACATGCCAGTAAATGCATATCTGTTTCACACACCTGTTATGTTGTTTCCACTGTAACACAACCCTGAGCTTTGTGAACCTTCTGAAAGTGCTTCACTCACTCGCTCGCTCACTCACTCGCTCACTCGCTCACTCGCTCGCTCACTCGCTCACTCGCTCACTCTCTCTCTCCAGTAGAGTGATTGAGCTGGTTTGAATAGATTGCGGCATGCTTTTGTTGTTATTGCACATGATCAGGTGGTGGCCTCTGCACCAGTCAGTGTCCACCAGTTGCTAATTGCATGCAGCCTGCTGTGTAGTACTTCAGATAACCACTGTCATGGCAACCTTGTACTATAAATTGCTGCCTTCTGTGGGCGTTGTCCCTTCACCTTTACAGCATGGAAGACATCCTTCCTGTGTGTGGACATCAGTGTTACAGCAGGTAGCAGTACCTCTTACAGCTGAACCTGCAGGCACAGGCCAAGTCCACATTTGGGTAAAGTTCCAGACCTACAGACAACTTGAGTAGTGTTGTTGTGTGCAATGTATCTTGCTGTTCTTACAGGGTTTTTGTGTGCATGGTACTTTTTCATGGAATGTTGTCTGTCTGCATAGCTCTCAACTGTGGGCCTATCCGTATGATAACAGGGGGATTGGCTGTTAGGTGTTGTCTGTGCACCACACAGGTATTGTCCCAAATATATCTGTGGCATTCTGTCTGTTGAGTGCAATCAGTACATGGCTACATCCATTTGTATTTCAGTGTCGTATCCCTGCATAAGGGTATGCTGCAACAAATCCTGTAACACCAGCAATTTCCAGGGTGTGTAACAACAGTAATGCAAATATGGCTATGTTCCTGCCTCTGTCCTCCACATATATGCCAGTCTTTGTCCTGCTGTGATACAGGAAGGGTTGTTAGGTAATGGCCTATCATTATTTACCGCTAGCATTACTGCTGTCATCCCACTCATGTCATGGACTCCCACACCAACTGTTGGGCTATGTCCATATATATATATATATATATGGGGGCAACAGCTGGAGAACACATTTGTGCCCTTATACATTCCTGAGGTAAGTGTGTGGTACACAGTGTTCCTTGCCCTTGTACAGCCTTCTATGGGGGAGGGGTTCTATTCCTTTAACCTAAGCTATGACACCTTTCCAGTGATATACCCGTTAAGAAGAGGGTCATTCGGTGTGATAGTGAGGTGTTAGGTTAAGCAATGATATGTACAAGATACTGTGACATTAACACAAGTGCTACTTTTCTCCCTAGGGCTTGACTACAGGGTGTAATTGGAGTCTGCTGAACTACATCTGTAATTGTTGATTGTTACGTGTCCTGAAGGTGAATCCTGTTCCTACTGTTGTACTAACTGAAGGCCTTGGGCCTAGACAGCATAGTATGGTATATATACACATGCTTGCATCTACTGTTTTGTGTGAGCCTTGCATTCATGACTGATTACATATTTCAAACCTTATGTGGTGTCAGTACTGGCATACATTATTATATAGTACAGGAATAAAGGTTATCTATGTATGTATACCTGTGTGTCGTGTCATGTCCTTTGAATTGTGGGTGGGTATATGTTTAATGTCAGTATTCTTATTTGTGGGAATGGTTGCCACACTACACATTTCACAGGTGCCAGTTGAAGGGCTTGTGGCTGAGGGATATACTGTGCACCCAGTACTTCCACACTACTTCTACATATGTATGACTACTGATACCTTTTGTGTGTGTATATGTGTTTGTATATATATATATATATATATATATATATATATATGTATGTATATCTCATATGGCTATCTCTCTCTATATATATATATACATATATATATATATATATATATATATATATATATATATATATATATATATATATATATGTATTTATAGATATATATGTATTTATATATATATACATTTGTGTATATATATATATATATATATATACACACACACACACACACACATATATACATACACAGATATATATATATATATATACACACACACACACAAACACACACACACACACACACATGCATATGAATATAAGTATGTATCTATATACTATTGCTGTTATATGATTATTTGTGAGTCATACATTAATATATATATCTGCATATAGCTGTTTGTCTACATTTACAGATATATATGTCCATATGTCCATGCATGTTCAGCCCATATTTTGGCCTGTTCCTCCTTCACTTGGCAGGTGTCATGGATGATCGCAGCATTGAAGTCAGTAACTAGTGGGAACACTTTTGTGTTTCAGACTTCATCTCCTTCTGCATATATGTTTTAATACATGCACCTGTGTAACTAGCAACATTTTCCGTGTAACAGAGCATTAGTTGACATATATCCCTATTTGTACCCACAGTGTGGCATACTTTGTCCAGACTGATTGCATTAACAGGTTATGTGGTGTGATAATAATACATTTCCTGTACTGTTGACTGATTGTGCTGCAGGTTATGTTTGTGGAAACTTCAGGTTTGTATATCTGCCATGGTTTAGTGGTAATCACTTTAAATAATTGAGTGCAGGGTCCTGAGTTCAAGCCTTGAGCGGCAGTTTATTTTGTTCCTGAGCAGAACAAGGGACATTGGCTACAAAGTTATTAAGGCACCTTTAAGCAGTTGTAGCGGGTTTGTGCGATGGTAAGCACTGCTGACCTCCGATTACAGTTTATTACACTCAGTTACCTTCTACTTCGCTTCATCTGTGTAGGCAATGCTTACCTCCACGCAAACGCACTTAAACACACTTACTACTGCTTATTTGTGCTTAAACCTGCTTACTACTGCCTAAATTCATTATGACACTGACACTTCATATGTGCATTTAATGCAGTACTCCAGTTCACATTTAAATGTTATTATGTAGGTTTTACGGCAGAAAGATGTACACATATGTTCATATACAGATATCACATGGGAAATGATATGTGCTGCAGTGGGACTCTAACTGGGAATGCCTGTTCGTTAGGCGGGTGCTCTAACCACTACACTATTGCTGTGCTGCTTCATTTGTATATATATATCCATGGATCCTAGTTCCCCAGACACCCACCCCAACACTTCACTGACACATCAGTCATCCATTCTCCAGTTGGAAACACGGTGTATCCACACCACTACACATTGGCCACTCCCTACTACTCTGGACCCATCCCATGGGTTGACTCAATCCAAGTATCCTCAGACATCCCAAACTTTTAGTCCACAAACATTGGTGAAATGAGTGACCAATAGGACACTATTCCCAATTTTTGGGTTGTCCCACCTGGGACACACATGTCTTTATTTCAAGATTAGACTCTATACTTAATTACTTTGTTACTCCAGTTAACAAGACAATAAAATAAATTAATAACTAAGACTATATGATAACGCACATGTTACACATGAAAACCAATGATGTACGAGTTTGGCAACATTATATTACAAATAGGACCGGTTTAGTGATTGGCACTGATGTAGCCGGCAAATCACAGGACTGATTCAAATATTTCATAATGGGAAAGTCCTCACATTTTATTTTTTTGAGAACAGCACTAACTTTGAAACATAATACACAACTCTGAATTATTGGAAATTTGTCCCTTCCCTCTGTCTTCTCGTAACTCTAATACTAAAGTACTGCAATACAAAATGGAAACAGAACAACAACTTATTTTGCCTTGGAATGTTATATCCCAGCGAAATCCTGCAAATGTCGCATAGAAATAAATATATCTATATATGGATGACAAACTTTTCATGACAGTCTAAGTAAGGCCTGCACTGTTACAAAGGCCATGCATTTTGCATGAGATTGAGTCAGGATATATAAGCCACAGTGCAGATAAGGGGGGGGTCACTGTCTTTTCTGTAATGGACTTATAAATGCATGTTTATTTAACATTTGTTAACCGAGTATGCAGACTATTCCAACGGGTTCAGGACTCCATTCAGTCATGACTTGAGCCTTAGAGGCCAAACAACACAACAAAACATACACGAGAATCATACCTCTCAACCTCTTAATGTAAGAAGTCTAGCCAAAACCAAATATAATTGGGGATGGGGGGGGGGGCAAAGCTTGGGACATACTGGGATCAGTTCAGTGGCTCTGCTTGACAGAGGCTCAGTAAATTGATCAGTGGGGTGGCGTAAGCAGACACACCTTGGCTAGGCTTATAAATGCCCTTCAGCAGATAGCCTAGTACCTACCTATGAACCTATTACATTTATGGTTATGCACAACCTATTATTCTATCTACTGTCGAGGTTTGTAGGGGCACTTTCATGTTATTTATGTCTGCAAAAGGAATGAATGTGGTACAGGGAATGTTCTTCTACATATAGATATATGTATGTGTGTATGCATATATATTTATAACGAACTCGCTGACCTCCAAGAGGCAGTCCAATTAAAACCGGGCCATCCAACCCTGACACGCCTGGATCCGTATTTCATATCCATGGCTCCCCCACCCCACCCGAGTTTCACATACACACAGACCATCCATTCTCCAGTTGCTATTCCAGCCATTACATACCTCCACACATTGCCTTCTCCCCAGCGTTCAGGGACCCTACACGTATGTTGTCACAACCCATGTATCATCAGGCTCCCCCAACCTTTTAGTCCTTGAACATACCTGCCCTGGCTTGTGTAATGGTCGGAAGTCCAAACAACCTGCAATTTTTGGGTAGTCCCACCAGGAACTATCCTGTAATTGTAAGGTAGACTTAGCAGATCGACAGTGTTACTCCCACTGATA